>NW_024609834.1:1920000-1975000 GCF_018296145.1 Oncorhynchus tshawytscha
AAAAATACCTTAAAACGCTGCAGTCATTCAGACAGTGTTTTCCTCATCCCATTTGTATGAATAGGGCCCATTGTTTTCAGTGGGAACAGAGCTTAAACTCATCATTAAAACACTGCAATGACCTGTAAGAATTCACACATATGCACATCAACACACACTCACATACTCAGGTATGCACACATGTATAATTGATGCATGCACATACCACACACACATTTCCTTACCATACAACTTCCTCCTCTCTCCTCCCTGATTTCCTTCCATCTCCATTGAAACTTTGTGCTGATATCAACACACAACTGTTTTCCCTATATCTTTCTGGCAGAATTTCTAATGTTCTAGACAGTTCTATTGTTCAGACTCGTACCTCACCTGATCATCTAACTCAGCTCAAACTCTCACCTGCTACTATGAATGGCAGACTGAGTGTAGCCACTTCTGATGTAATTTCCTTTCTCTCCTGCGAGCTGCTTCCTGTCTGATACAGGCAGTGCCTCTTTTAAGGTTTTACTTCTGCCTCCATCTCCTTCTCTCATCTCTCTCCGTGCCTCTCTCTCAATTCAATTCAATTCAAGGGGCTTTATTGGCCTGGGAAACATATGTTTACATTGCCAAAGCAAGTGAAATAGATCATATACAAAAGTGAAATAAACAATCAAAATGAACAAAAAACATTACACTCACAGACGTTCCAAAAGAATAAAGACATTACAAATGTCATATTATGTATATATACAGTCGTGGCCAAAAGTTTTGAAAATGACACAAATATTACTTTTCACAAAGTTTGCTGCTTCAGTGTCTTTAGATATTTTTGTCAGATGTTACTATGGAATACTGTTTAATACTGTTTAAGTTTAATTACAAGAATTTCATAAGTGTCAAAGGCTTTTATTGACAATTACATGAAGTTGATGCAAAGAGTCAATATTTGCAGTGTTGACCCTTCTTTTTCACGACCTCTACAATCCGCCCTGACATGCTGTCAATTAACTTCTGGGCCACATCCTGACTGATGGCAGCCCATTCTTGCATAATCAATGCTTGGAGTTTATCAGAATTTGTGGGGTTTTGTTTGTCCACCCGCCTCTTGAGGATTGACCACACGTTCTCAATGGGATTAAGGTCTAGGGAGTTTCCTGGCCATGGACCCAAAATATCAATGTTTTGTTCCCCGAGCCACTTAGTTATCACTTTTGCCTTATGGCAAGGTGCTACATCATACTGGAAAAGGCATTGTTCGTCACCAACTGTTCGTGGATGGTTGGGAGAAGTTGCTCTCGGAGGATGTGTTGGTACCATTCTTTATACATGGCTGTGTTCTTAGGCAAAATTGTGAGTGAGTCCACTCCCTTGGCTGAGAAGCAAACCCACACATGAATGGTCTCAGGATGCTTTACTGTTGACATGACACAGGATTGATGGTAGTGCTCACCTTGTCTTCTCCGGACAAGCTTTATCCGTATGCCCCAAACAATCGGAAAGGGGATTCATCAGAGAAAAGGACTTTACCCCAGTCCTCAGCAGTCCAATCCCTGTACCTTTTACAGAATATCAGTCTGTCCCTGATGTTTTTCCTGGAGATAAGTGGCTTCTTTGCTGCCCTTCTTGACACCAGGCAATCCTCCAAAAGTCTTCGCCTCACTGTGCGTGCAGATGCACTCACACCTGCCGGCTGCCATTCCTGAGCAAGCTCTGTACTAGTGGTGCCCCGATCCCACAGCTGAATCAACTTTAGGAGACAGTCCTGGCGCTTGCTCAACTTTTTGGGCACCCTGAAGCCTTCTTCACAACAATTGAACCGTTCTCCTTGAAGTTCTTGATGATCCGATAAATGGTTGATTTAGGTACAATCTTACTGGCAGCAATATCCTTGCCTGTGAAGCCCTTTTTGTGCAAAGCAATGATGACGGCACGTGTTTCCTTGCAGGTAACCATGTTGGACAGAGGAAGAACAATGATTCCAAGCATCACCCTCCTTTTGAAGCTTCCAGTCTGTTATTTGAACTCAATCAGCATGACAGAGTGATCTCCAGCCTTGTCCTCGTCAACACGCACACCTGTGTTAACGAGAGAATCACTGACATGAAGTCAGCTGTTCCTTTTGTGGCAGGGCTGAAATGCAGTGGAAATATTTATTGGGGATTCAGTTCATTTGCATGGCAAAGAGGGACTTTGCAATTAATTGCAATTAATCTGATCACTCTTCATAACATTCTGGAGTATATGCAAATTGCCATCATACAAACTGAGGCAGCAGACTTTGTGAAAATTAATATTTGTGTCATTCTCAAAACTTTTGGCCACGACTGTACATTGTTGTAACGATTGTCAAATGGTTAAAGTACAAAAGGGAAAATAAATAAGCATAAATATGGGTTATGTTTACAATGGTGTTTGTTCTTCACTGGTTGACCTTTTCTTGTGGCAACATGGCACAAATCTTGCTGCTATGATTGCACACTGTGGTATTTCACTTAGTAGATATGGGAGTTGATCAAAATTAGATTTGTTTTAAAATACTTTGTTGGTCTGTGTAATCTGAGGGAAATATGTGTCTCTAATATGGTCATACATTGGGCAGAGGGTTAGGAAGTGCAGCTCAGTTTCCACCTCATTTTGTTTGCAGTGGGCACATAGCCTGTCTTCTCTTGAGAGCTATGTCTGCCTGCGGCGGCCTTTCTCAGTAGCAAGGTTATGCTCACTGTCTGTACATAGTCTTTCCTTCATTTCCTTCAAGCTTTCCTTCATTTTGGGTCAGTTACAGTGGTCAGGTATTCTGCCACTGTGTACTCTCTGTTTAGGGTATTTCTGTGCCTGTCTCTCTCTGTGCCTGTCTCTCTCGGTGCCTGTCTCTCTCGGTGCCTGTCTCTCTCTGTCTCTCTGTCTCTCTCTGTGTCTCTCTCTGTGTCTCTGTCTCTCTCTCTCTGTGTCTCTGTCTCTGTGTCTCTGTCTCTCTGTGTCTCTCTCTCTCTGTGTGTCTCACTCTCTCTGTCTCTCTCTCTGTCTCTCTCTCTCTCTCTCTCTGTCTCTCTCTGTCTCTCTCTCTCTCTCTCAGTCTCTCTCTCTCTCTGTCTCTCTCTCTCTCTGTCTCTCTCTGTCTCAATTCAATTAAATTCAATTCAAGGGCTTTATTGTCATGGGAATGATGTGTTAACATTGCCAAAGCAAGTGAGGTAGATAATATATAAAGTGAATATATAAAGTGAAATAAACAATCACAATTAACAGTAAACATTACACATACAGAAGTTTCAAAACAATAAAGACATTACAAATGTCATATTATATATATATATACAGTGTTTTAACAATGTACAAATGGTAAAGGACACAAGATAAAATTAATAAGCATAAATATGGGTTGTATTTACAATGGTGTGTGTTCTTCACTGGTTGCCCTTTTTCTCGTGGCAACACGTCACAAATCTTACTGTTGTGATGGCACACTGTGGAATTTCACCCAGTAGATATGGGAGTTTTTCAAAATTGGATTTGTTTTCGAATTCTTTGAGGATCTGTGTAATCTGAGGGAAATATGTCTCTCTAATATGGTCATACATTGGGCAGGAGGTTAGGAAGTGCAGCTCAGTTTCCACCTCATCTTGTGGGCAGTGAGCACATAGCCTGTCTTCTCTTGAGAGCCATGTCTGCCTACGGCGGCCTTTCTCAATAGCAAGGCTATGCTCACTGAGTCTGTACATAGTCAAAGCTTTCCTTAATTTTGGGTCAGTCACAGTGGTCAGGTATTCTGCCGCTGTGTACTCTCTGTGTAGGGCTAAATAGCATTCTAGTTTGCTCTGTTTTTTTGTTAATTCTTTCCAATGTGTCAAGTAATTATCTTTTTGTTTTCTCATGATTTGGTTGGGTCTAATTGTGCTGCTGTCCTGGGGCTCTGTGGGGTGTGTTTGTGTTTGTGAACAGAGCCCCAAGACCAGCTTGCTTATGGGACTCTTCTCCAGGTTCATCTCTCTGTAGGTGATGGCTTTGTTGTGGAAGGTTTGGGAATCGCTTCCTTTTAGGTGGTTATAGAATTTAACGGCTCTTTTCTGGAATTTGATAATTAGTGGGTATCGGCCTAATTCTGCTCTGCATGCATTATTTGTTGTTCTACGTTGTACACTGTCACGCCCTGGTCAAAGTATTTTGTGTTTATCTTTATTTATTTGGTCAGGCCAGGGTGTGGCATGGGTTTTTGTATGTGGTGTGTATGTATTGGGATTGTAGCTAGTGGGGTGTTCTAGTTAAGTCTATGGCTGTCTGAAGTGGTTCTCAATCAGAGGCAGGTGTTTATCGTTGTCTCTGATTGGGAACCATATTTAGGCAGCCATATTCTTTGAGTTTGTCGTGGGTGATTGTCCTTAGTGTTTTTGATGTCCTTGTTCTGTGTGTATGTGCACCAGTATTCGGCTGTTTCGGTTTTCGTTACGTTTATTGTTTTGTAGTGTTTGTATTTAGATTCGTGTTACGTTTGTTCATTAAACATGGATCGCGAATCTACACGCTGCATTTTGGTCCGACTCTCCTTCACACCTAGAAAACCGTTACAGAATCACCCACCACAAAAGGACCAAGCAGCGTGTCAACAGGCAGGAGCCGCAGGAGAGGCAACAGAGGCAGCAGCAGCAGGAGCAGCAGCAGCTACAGTGGGAGAGGCTGCACTACTTGGAGAAATGGACTTGGGAGGAGATTCTAGACGGGAGAGGACCCTGGGAACAGCCTGGAGATTATTGTCGCCCCAAAGCCGAGCTGGAGGCAGCAAAAGCAGAGAGGCGGCATTATGAGGAGCTAGCACGGCAGAGCGGATGGAAGCCCGAGAGTCAGCCCCAAAAAATTCTTGGGGGGCTCACAGGGAGTAGGGCTACGCCAGGTAGGAGACCTGCGCAAACTACCTGTGCTTACCGGGGCTAGAGAGACCAGGCAGGCACCGTGTTATGCAGTGGTGCGCACGGTGTCCCCAGTGCGGGTGCATAGCCCGGTGTGGTATATTCCAGCTCCTCGTATCGGCCGGGCTAGAGTGGGCATCGAGCCAGGTAAGGTTGGGCAGGCTCGGTGCTCAAGAGCTCCAGTGCGCCTGCACGGTCCGGTCTATCCAGTACCACCTCCACACCCCAGCCCACCGGTAGCAGCTCCCCGCACCAGGCTTCCTGTGCGTGTCCTCGGTCCAGTACCACCAGTACAGCACCACGCATCAGGCCTACAGTGCGCCTCGCCTCTCCTGCGCTGCCGGAGTCTCCCGCCTGTCCAGCGCAGCTAGAGCCTTCTTCCTCTACAGCGCTGCTGGAGTCTCCTGCCTGTTCAGCGCAGCCAGAGCTGCCAGCCTGCTTGGAGCAGCCAGAGCTGTCGGTCTGCATGGAGCAGCCAGAGCTGTCAGTCTGCATGGAGCAGCCAGAGCTGTCAGTCTGCATGGAGCAGCCAGAGCTGTCAGTCTGCAAGGAGCTGCCAGTCTGCAAGGAGCTGTCAGTCTGCAAGGAGCTGTCAGTCTGCAAGGAGCTGTCAGTCTGCAAGGAGCTGCCAGTCTGCAAGGAGCTGCCAGTCTGCAAGGAGCTGCCAGTCTGCAAGGAGCTGCCAGTCTGTAAGGAGCTGTCAGTCTGCAAGGAGCTGCCAGTCTGCACGGAGCCGCCAGAGCTGTCAGTCTGTAAGAAGCCGCCAGAGCTGTCAGCCTACATGGAGCAGCCAGAGCCGCCAGTCAGCGTGGAGCAGCCAGAGCCGCCAGTCAGCATGGAGCAGCCAGATCTTTCAGTCTGCCAGGTTCCGCCAGTCAGCCAGACTCTTCCAGATCTGCCAGTCAGCCAGACTCTTCTAGATCTGCCAGTCAGCCAGACTCTTCCAGATCTGCCAGTCTACCAGACTCTTCCAGATCCGCCAGTCAGCCGGGATCTGCCAGAACTCCCAGTCGGCCAGGATCTGCCAGTCGGTCAGGATCAGCTAGGATCTGCCAGATCCGCCAGTCAGCCAGGATCTGCCAGTCAGCCAGGATCTGCCAGTCAGCCAGGATCTGCCGAAACCACCAGCCAGCCAGGATCTGGTAGATCCATCAACCTGCCTGAGCTTCCTCTCACTCCCGAGCTTCCTCTCACTCCCGAGCTTCCTCTCACTCCCGAGCTTCCCCTCACTCCCGAGCTGCCTTAGTCCCGAGCTGCCCCTCAGTCCCGATCTGCTCCTCAGTCCAGTGGGGTTCTGGGTGAGGACTACTAGGCCATGGTCGGCGGTGAGGGTGGACTATCCAGGACGCGAGGAGAGGGGACTAAGACATTGATTGAGTGGGGTCCACGTCCCGCGCCGGAGCTGCCACCATGGACAGACGCCCACCCGGACCCTCCCTATTGTTTTGAGGTGCGTTCGGGAGTCCGCACCTTAGGGGGGTTCTGTCACGCCCTGGTCGAAGTATTTTGTGTTTATCTTTATTTATTTGGTCAGGCCAGGGTGTGGCATGGGTTTTGTATGTGGTGTGTATGTATTGGGATTGTAGCTAGTGGGGTGTTCGAGTTAAGTCTATGGCTGTCTGAAGTGGTTCTCAATCAGAGGCAGGTGTTTATCGTTGTCTCTGATTGGGAACCATATTTAGGCAGCCATATTTTTGAGTTTGTCGTGGGTGATTGTCCTTAGTGTTTTTGATGTCCTTGTTCTGTGTGTATGTGCACCAGTATTAGGCTGTTTCGGTTTTCGTTACATTTATTGTTTTGTAGTGTTTGTATTTAGATTTGTGTTACGTTTGTTCATTAAACATGGATCGCAATCTACACGCTGCATTTTGGTCCGACTCTCCTTCACACCTAGAAAACCGTTACATACACGGAGGATATTTTTGCAGAATTCTGCGTGCAGAGTCTCAATTTGGTGTTTGTCCCATTTTGTGAAGTCTTGGTTGGTGAGCGGACCCCAGACCTCACAACCATAAAGGGCAATGGGCTCTATGACTGATTCAAGTATTTTTAGCCAAATCCTAATTGGTATGTTGAAATTTATGTTCCTTTTGATGGCATAGAATGCCCTTCTTGCCTTGTCTCTCAGATCGTTCACAGCTTTGTGGAAGTTACCTGTGGCGCTGATGTTTAGGCCAAGGTATGTATAGTTTTTGTGTGCTCTAGGGAAACAGTGTCTAGATGGAATTTGTATTTGTGGTCCTGGTGACTGGACCTTTTTGGAACACCATTATTTTGGTCTTACTGAGATTTACTGTCAGGGCCCAGGTCTGACAGAATCTGTGCATAAGATCTAGGTGCTGCTGTAGGCCCTCCTTGGTTGGTGACAGAAGCACCAGATCATCAGCAAACAGCAGACATTTGACTTCGGATTCTAGTAGGGTGAGGCCGGGTGCTGCAGACTTTTCTAGTGCCCGTGCCAATTCGTTGATATATATGTTGAAGAGGGTGGGGCTTAAGCTGCATCCCTGTCTAACCCCACGACCCTGTGTGAAGAAATGTGTGTGTTTTTTGCCAATTTTAACCAATTTTGTTTGTGTACATGGATTTTATAATGTCGTATGTTTTACCCCCAACACCACTTTCCATCAGTTTGTATAGCAGACCCTCATGCCAAATTGAGTCGAAGGCTTTTTGAAATCAACAAACATGAGAAGACTTTGCCTTTGTTTTGGTTTGTTTGGTTGTCAATTAGGGTGTGCAGGGTGAATACATGGTCTGTTGTACGGTAATTTGGTTAAAAGCCAATTTGACATTTGCTCTCTCTCTCTCTCTCTCAATTAAATTAAATTCAAGGGCTTTATTGGCAGGGGAAACATGTGTTAACATTGCCAAAGCAAGTGAGGTAGATAATATATAAAGTGAATCTCTCTCTCTCTTTCTCTTTCTCTCTCTCTCTGATCACCACAGCACACACACACACACACACACACACACACACACACACGCATACCCTGACACGATACACAACATCTCACACACACACACACACACACAAACACACGCACGCACACCCTGACACGATACACAACATCACACACACACACACACACACACACACACACACACACACACCCTGACACGATACACAACATCACACACACACACACTCACACATACACACACACACACACGCATGCAAGCACGCACACCCTGACACGATACACAACATCACACAGAAAAACAAACACCCTGTGTAGATGTAATAACAGCAGCATGTGTTCTTAAAATAAGTCTGTCTCTGTAAAGTGGTTTCCTTTGTCAGGGCACAGCCAACAGACAAACGCTGCTCCCCTCTTTCTCTAGCCTCTGTATGTCCTCCCCACCTCTATTTTCAATCTCTCTCACTTCCTCTCCTCCCTCAGTTCTCAAATAATGTTCAGTAGTAGTGTGGGGGCACTGGGATGGTGTGTGTGTACACATGTGGAGGGTCATGTTTCACACACTGGGGATCAGCAGGATGAAATAGGTCTTGTCCAATGTGAGCGGCGGTGACACGCGTGACGGAGAACACGATCAAACAACCGGTTCTCCTCTTAGAGCAGAGGGAGGGTTGTGGGGATGCTACGGCAGGGTGGAGCGATGATGGAGAAGCAGACATGTATAGTGTGTATAGTGTATAGTGTATAGTGTGTAGTGTGTGGTGCATAGTGTATAGTGTGTAGTGTATAGTGTGTTTGTCAAGGTCTCTGGATGTTTACTACTTTCCAACACAGCCTCAGGCTCAAAATGACCCGCTATCCAAACGTCTCACCCTCTCTCCCCCATAAACGCTAGTAAAACCAAATGCATACTTTTCAACCGTTCGCTGCCTGCACCCGCACGCCCGACTAGCATCACCATCCGGGATGGTGCCGACCTAGAATATGTGGACATCTATATGTACCTAGGTGTCTGGCTAGACTGTAAACTCTCCTTCCAGACTCATATCAAACATCTCCAATCTAAAATCAAATCTAGAGTCGACTTTCTATTCTGCAACAAAGCCTCCTTCATTCACGCCGCCAAACTTACCCTAGTAAAACTGACTATCCTACCGATCCTCGACTTTGGCGATGTCATCTACAAAATAGCTTCCAATACTCTACTCAGCAAACTGGATGCAGTTTATCACAGTGCCATCCATTTTGTTACTAAAGCACCTTATACCACCAACCACTGCGACCTGTAAATCAAATCAAATCAAATCAAATTTTATTTGTCACATACACATGGTTAGCAGATGTTAATGCGAGTGTAGCGAAATGCTTGTGCTTCTAGTTCCGACAATGCAGTAATAACGAGCAAGTAATCTAACTAACAATTCCAAAAAAAAACTACTGTCTTATACACAGTGTAAGGGGATAAAGAATATGTACATAAGGATATATGAATGAGTGATGGTACAGAGCAGCATAGGCAAGATACAGTAGATGATATCGAGTACAGTATATACATATGAGATAAGTATGTAAACCAAGTGGCATAGTTAAAGTGGCTAGTGATACATGTATTACATAAGGATGCAGTCGATGATATAGAGTACAGTATCAACGTATGCATATGAGATGAACAATGTAGGGTAAGTAACATTATATAAGGTAGCATTGTTTAAAGTGGCTAGTGATATATTTACATAATTTCCCATCAATTCCCATGATTAAAGTGGCTGGAGTAGAGTCAGTGTCATTGACAGTGTGTTGGCAGTAGCCACTCAATGTTAGTGGTGGCTGTTTAACAGTCTGATGGCCTTGAGATAGAAGCTGTTTTTCAGTCTCTCGGTCCCAGCTTTGATGCACCTGTACTGACCTCGCCTTCTGGATGACAGCGGGGTGAACAGGCAGTGGCTCGGGTGGTTGATGTCCTTGATGATCTTTATGGCCTTCCTGTAGCATCGGGTGGTGTAGGTGTCCTGGAGGGCAGGTAGTTTGCCCCCGGTGATGCGTTGTGCAGACCTCACTACCCTCTGGAGAGCCTTACGGTTGAGGGCGGTGCAGTTGCCATACCAGGCGGTGATACAGCCCGCCAGGATGCTCTCGATTGTGCATCTGTAGAAGTTTGTGAGTGCTTTTGGTGACAAGCCGAATTTCTTCAGCCTCCTGAGGTTGAAGAGGCGCTGCTGCGCCTTCCTCACGATGCTGTCTGTGTGAGTGGACCAATTCAGTTTGTCTGTGATGTGTATGCCGAGGAACTTAAAACTTGCTACCCTCTCCACTACTGTTCCATCGATGTGGATGGGGGTGTTCCCTCTGCTGTTTCCTGAAGTCCACAATCATCTCCTTAGTTTTGTTGACGTTGAGTGTGAGGTTATTTTCCTGACACCACACTCCGAGGGCCCTCACCTCCTCCCTGTAGGCCGTCTCGTCGTTGTTGGTAATCAAGCCTACCACTGTTGTGTCGTCCGCAAACTTGATGATTGAGTTGGAGGTGTGCATGGCCACGCAGTCGTGGGTGAACAGGGAGTACAGGAGGGGGCTCAGAACGCACCATTGTGGGGCCCCAGTGTTGAGGATCAGCGGGGAGGAGATGTTGTTGCCTACCCTCACCACCTGGGGGCGGCCCGTCAGGAAGTCCAGTACCCAGTTGCACAGGGCGGGGTCGAGACCCAGGGTCTCGAGCTTGATGACGAGCTTGGAGGGTACTATGCTCGTCATCAAGCTCGAGACCCTGGGTCTCGACCCTGTATGCTCTAGTCGGCTGGTCCTCGCTACATATTCGTCGCTAGACCCACTGGGTCTAGGTCATCTACAAGTCCATGCTAGCTAAAGCTCCGCCTTATCTCAGTTCACTGGTCACGATGGCAACACCCACCCGTAGCACGCGCTCCAGCAGGTGTATCTCACTGACCATCCCTAAAGCCAACACCTCATTTGGCCGCCTTTCCTTCCAGTTCTCTGCTGCCTGTGACTGGAACGAATTGCAAAAATCGCTAAAGTTGGAGACTTTTATCTCCCTCACCAACTTTAAACATCTGCTATCTGAGCAGCTAATCGATCGCTGCAGCTGTACATAGTCCATCGGTAAATAGCCCACCCAATTTACCTACCTCATCCCCATACTGTTTTTATTTGTTTACTATTTCACTCCAGTGTTAATCTGCTAAATTGTAATTATTCGCCAACCTCCTCATGCCTTTTGCACACAATGTATACAGACTAATTTTTCTTTTTTCCAACTGTGTTATTGACTTGTTAATTGTTTACTCCATGTGTAACTCTGTGTTGTTGTCTGTTCACACTGCTATGCCTTATCTTGGCCAGGTCGCAGTTGTAAATGAGAACTTGTTCTCAACTAGCCTTCCTGGTTAAATAAAGGTGAAATGAAATAAAACAAATAAAATAAACCTGTATCTCCCACTCTCTCCGTCTCTATAAACCTGTATCTCCCCCTATCTCAGTCTCTATAAACCTGTCTCATCCTCTCTCCCCTATCTCAGTCTCTATAAACCTGTCTCACCCTCTCTCCCCTATCAGTCTTTATAAACCTGTATCTCCCCCTCTCTCCCAATATCTCAGTCTCTATAAACCTGTATCTCACCCTATCTCAGTCTCTATAAACCTGTATCTCCCCCTCTCTCCCACTATCTCAGTCTCTATAAACCTGTATCTCACCGTCTCTCACCCTATCTCAGTCTCTATAAACCTGTATCTCACCCTCTCTCCCAATATCTCAGTCTATATAAACCTGTATCTCACCGTTTCTCACCCTATCTCAGTCTCTATAAACCTGTCTCACCCTCTCTCCCCATATCTCAGTCTATATAAACCTGTATATCACCCTCTCTCCCACCATCTCAGTCTCTATAAACCTGTCTCACCCTCTCTCCCAATATCTCAGTCTATATAAACCTGTATCTCACCGTCTCTCACCCTATCTCAGTCTCTATAAACCTGTCTCACCCTCTCTCCCAATATCTCAGTCTATATAAACCTGTCTCACCCTCTCTCCCCTTATCTCAGTCTCTATAAACCTGTCTCACCCGCACTCACCCTATCTCAGTCTCTATAAACCTGTATATCACCCTCTCTCCCCATATCTCAGTTTCTATAAACCTGTATCTCACCCCATCTCAGTCTCTATAACCCTGTCTCACCCTCTCTCTCCCTATCCCAGTCTCTATAAACCTGTCTCACCCTCTCTCCCCATATCTCAGTTTCTATAAACCTGTATCTCCCCCTATCTCAGTCTCTATAAACCTGTATCTCACCCTCTCAGTCTCTATAAACCTGTATCTCCCCCTCTCTCTCCCACTATCTCAGTCTCTATAAACCTGTATCTCACCCTCTCTCCCAATATCTCAGTCTATATAAACCTGTATCTCACCGTCTCTCACCCTATCTCAGTCTCTATAAACCTGTCTCACCCTCTCTCCCCATATCTCAGTCTATATAAACCTGTATATCACCCTCTCTCCCACCATCTCAGTCTCTATAAACCTGTCTCACCCTCTCTCCCAATATCTCAGTCTCTATAAACCTGTCTCACCCACTCTCACCCTATCTCAGTCTCTATAAACCTGTATCTCCCCTCTCTCCCCTATCTCAGTCTCTATAAACCTGTATCTCACCCTATCCCAGTCTTTATAAACCTATATCTCACCCTATCTGTCTCTATAAACATGTCTCTACCCTCTCTCTCCCCATATCTCAGTCTCTATAAACCTGTCTCACCCTCTCTCCCCTATCTCAGTCTCTATAAACCTGTCTCACCCTCTCTCCCTATCTCAGTCTCTATAAACCTGTATCTCCACCTCTCTCCCCTATCTCAGTCTCTATAAACCTGTATCTCACCCTATCTCAGTCTCTATAAACCTGTATCTCCCCCTCTCTCCCACTATCTCAGTCTCTATAAACCTGTCTCACCCTCTCTCCCAAAATCTCAGTCTCTATAAACCTGTCTCACCCGCTCTCACCCTATCTCAGTCTCTATAAACCTGTATCTCCCCTCTAAACCCCCTATCTCAGTCTCTATAAACCTGTATCTCACCGTCTCTCACCCTATCTCAGTCTCTATAAACCTGTCTCACCCTCTCTCCCCATATCTCAGTCTATATAAACCTGTATATCACCCTCTCTCCCACCATCTCAGTCTCTATAAACCTGTCTCACCCTCTCTCCCAATATCTCAGTCTATATAAACCTGTATCTCACCGTCTCTCTCACCCTATCTCAGTCTCTATAAACCTGTCTCACCCTCTCTCCCAATATCTCAGTCTCTATAAACCTGTCTCACCCATCTCTCTCACCCTATCTCAGTCTCTATAAACCTGTATCTCACCCTATCTCAGTCTTTATAAACCTATATCTCACCCTATCTGTCTCTATAAACATGTCTCTCACCCTCTCTCCCCATATCTCAGTCTCTATAAACCTGTCTCACCCTCTCTCTCCCCTATCTCAGTCTCTATAAACCTGTCTCACCCTCTCTCCCCTATCTCAGTCTCTATAAACCTGTATCTCTCCCAATATCTCAGTCTCACCTCTCTCCCCCTATCTCAGTCTCTATAAACCTGTATCTCACCCTATCTCAGTCTCTATAAACCTGTATCTCACCCTCTCTCCCAATATCTCAGTCTCTATAAACCTGTATCTCACCCTCTCTCTCTATAAACCCCTATATCTCAGTCTATATAAACCTGTATCTCACCGTCTCTCACCCTATCTCAGTCTCTAAATACCCCTCTCTCCCAATATCTCAGTCTATATAAACCTGTCTCACCCTCTCTCCCCTATCTCAGTCCTGTCTCACCCTCTCTCCCCATATCTCAGTCTATATAAACCTGTCTCACCCTCTCTATAAACCCCTCACCATCTCAGTCTCTATAAACCTCTCCCACCTATCTCAGTCTCTATAAACCTGTCTCACCCTCTCTCCCAATATCTCAGTCTATATAAAACCCTATCTCAGTCTCTATAAACCTGTCTCTCTCACCCTATCTCAGTCTCTATAAACCTGTCTCACCCTCTCTCCCAATATCTCAGTCTCTATAAACCTGTCTCACCCTCAGTCTCTATAAACCTCACCCTCTCTCCCCATATCTCCCCTTCTCTCCCTATCTCAGTCTCTATAAACCTGTCTCACTATCCAGTCTCTCTCACCCTCTCTCACCCTATCTCAGTCTCTATAAACCTGTATCTCACCCTCTCTCAGTCTCCCATATCTCAGTTTCTATAAACCTCTCACCCTATCTCAGTCCCCATCTCACCCTATCTCAGTCTCTATAAACCCTGTCTCAGTCTCTATAAAATCTCACCTCTCTTCCCCAATCTCAGTCTCTCTCTCCCTATCTCCAGTCTCTATAAACCTGTCTCACCCTCTCTCTCTATAAACCTGTCTATCTCAGTCAGTCTCTATAAACCTGTCTCACCCTCATCACCCTATCTCAGTCTCTATAAACCTTTCACCCTCATCTCAGTCTCTATAAACCTGTCTCACCCTATCTCAGTCTCTATAAACCTGTCTCACCCTATCTCAGTCTCTCTAAACCTGTCTCCCCCTATCTCAGTCTCTATAAACCTGTCTCACTCACCCTATCTCAGTCTCTATAAACCTGTCTATCACCCTCTCTCCCCCTATCTCAGTCTCTATAAACCTGTCTCATCTCTCACCCTATCTCAGTCTCTATAAACCTGTCTCACCCTCTCTCTATAAACCTGTCTCCCATATCTCAGTCTCTATAAACCTGTCTCTATAAACCCCTCTCTCCCTATCTCTCACCTATCTAGTCTCTATAAACCTGTCTCACCCTCTCTCACCCTATCTCAGTCTCTATAAACCTGTCTCACCCTCTCTCCCCTATCTCAGTCTCTATAAACCTGTCCACCCTATCTCAGACTCTCACCCTATCTCAGTCTCTATAAACCTCTCACCCTCAGTCTCCATATCTCAGTCTCTATAAACCTGTAAACCTGTCTCACCTCTCTCACCCTATCTCAGTCTCTATAAACCTGTCTCACCCTCTCTCACCCTATCTCAGTCTCTATAAACCTGTCTCACCCTCTCTCACCCTATCTCAGTCTCTATAAACCTCTCACCCTCTCACCCTATCTCAGTCTCTATAAACCTGTCTCACCCTCTCTCACCCTATCTCAGTCTCTATAAACCTGTCTCCCCCTCTCTCCCCTATCTCAGTCTCGATCAACTTGTATCTCACCATTCTCGCTGACTACTTTTCATTTTCTACATTTTTTTTGCAAATGTCCAGGGAATCTCTCTCTCACTCTGTCTCTGTCTGTCTCTCTCTCTGTCTCTCACTCTGTCTCGCTCTCTCTCTGTATCTCACTCTCTCTGTCTCTCACTCTGTCTCTGTCTCGCTCTCTCTCTCTCTGTATATGTCTCGCTCTCTCTCTCTCTCTCTCTCTCTCTCTCTCGCAATTCAATTCAATTCAATTCAATTCAAGGGGCTTTATTGGCATGGGAAAGATGTGTTAACATTGCCAAAGCAAGTGAGGTAGATAATATACAAAAGTGAAATAAACAATTAAAATGAAGAGTAAACATTACACATACAGAAGTTTCAAAACAATAAAGACATTGCAAATGTCATATTATATTATATTATATATATATATATATATATATATATATACAGTTGTAACAATGTACAAATGGTTAAAGTACACAAAGGAAAATAAATAAGCATAAATATGGGTAGTATTTACATTGGTGTTTGTTCTACACTGGTTGCCCTTTTCTTGTGGCAACAGGTCACAAATCCTGCTGCTGTGATGGCACACTGAAATTTCACCCAGTAGATATGGGAGTTTATCAAACTTGGATATGTTCGAATTCTTTGTGGATCTGTGTAATATGAGGGAAATATGTCTCTCTAATATGGTCATACATTGGGCAGAGGGTTAGGAAGTGCAGCTCAGTTTCCACCTAATTTTGTGGGTAGTGAGTACATAGCCTGTCTTCTCTTGAGAGCCATGTCTTCCTACGGCGGCCTTTCTCAATAGCAAGGCTATGCTCACTGAGTCTGTACATTGTCAAAGCTTTCCTTAATTTTGGGTCAGGCACAGTGGTCAGGTATTCTGCCACTGTGTACTCTCTGTTTAGGGCCAAATAGCATTCTAGTTTGCTCTGTTTTTTTGTTAATTCTTTCCAATATGTCAAGTAATTATCTTTTTGTTTTCTCATGATTTGGTTAGGTCTAATTGTGCTGTTGTCCTGGGGCTCTGTGGGGTGTGTTTGTGTTTGTGAACAGAGCCCCAGGACCAGCTTACTTAGGGGAATCTTCTCCAGGTTCATCTCTCTGTAGGTGATGGCTTTGTTATGGAAGGTTTGGGAATTGCTTCCTTTTAGGTGGTTGTAGAATTTAACGGTTGTTTTCTGGATTTTGATAATTAGCGGGTATCGGCCTAATTCTGCTCTGTATAATTTGGTGTTCTACGTTGTACACAGAGGATATTTTTGCAGAATTCTGCATGCAGTGTCTCAATTTGGTGTTTGTCCCATTTTGTGAAGTCTTGGTTGGTGAGCGGACCCCAGACCTCACATCCATAAAGGGCAATGGGCTTTATGACTGATTCAAGTATTTTTAGTCAGATCCTAATTGGTATGTTGAAATTTATGTTCCTTTTGATGGCATAGAATGCCCTTCTTGCCTTGTCTCTCAGATCGTTCACAGCTTTTTGGAAGTTACCTGTGGCGCTGATGTTTAGGCCAAGGTATGTATAGTTTTTGTGTGCTCTAGGGCAACAGTGTCTAGATGGAATCTTTATTTGTGGTCCTGGCGACTGGACCTTTTTGGAACACCATTATTTTGGTCTTACTGAGATTTACTGTCAGGGCCCAGGTCTGACAGAATATGTGCAGAAGATCTAGGTGCTGCTGTAGGCCCTCCTTGGTTGGTCTCTCTCTCTCTGTTTCTCTGTCTCTCTCTGTCTCTCTCTGTCTCTCTCTCTCTGTCTCTCTCTTGCTCTCTCTCTGTCTCTCTGTCTCTCTCTCTCTCCCTTTCTCTCTCTGTCTCTCTCTCTCTCTATCCCTCTCTCCCTCTCTCCCTCTCTCTCTCTCTGTATCTCACTCTCTCTCTCTGTATCTCTCTCTCTCTCCTTGCTCTCTCTGTCTCTCTCAATTCAATTCAATTGACTTTATTGACATGGCAAGTTCATTATTACTTACATTGTCAAAGTATACATATCGGAAAAAAAATAATGATCAAATGAAAATACACTGCTCAAAAAAATAAAGGGAACACTTAAACAACACAATGTAACTCCAAGTCAATTACACTTCTGTCAAATCAAACTGTCCACTTAGGAAGCAACACTGATTGACAATACATTTCACATGCTGTTGTGCAAATGGAATAGACAACAGGTGGAAATTATAGGCAATTAGCAAGACACCCCCAATAAAGGAGTGGTTCTGCAGGTGGTGACCACAGACCAGGTCTCAGTTCCTATGCTTCCTGGCTGATGTTTTGGTCACTTTTGAATGCTGCCGGTGCTTTCACTTTAGTGGTAGCATGAGACGGAGTCTACAACCCACACAAGTGGCTCAGGTAGTGCAGCTCATCCAGGATGGCACATCAATGTGAGCTGTGGCAAGAAGGTTTTCTGTGTCTGTCAGCGTAGTGTCCAGAGCATGGAGGCGCTACCAGGAGACAGGCCAGTACATCAGGAGACGTGGAGGAGGCCGTAGGAGGGCAACAACCCAGCAGCAGGACCGCTACCTCCGCCTTTGTGCAAGGAGGAGCACTGCCAGAGCCCTGCAAAATGACCTCCAGCAGGCCACAAATGTGCATGTGTCTGCTCAAATGGTCAGAAACAGACTCCATGAGGGTGGTATGAGGGCCCGACGTCCACAGGTGGGGTTGTGCTTACAGCCCAACACCGTGCAGGACGTTTGGCATTTGCCAGAGAACACCAAGATTGGCAAATTCGCCACTGACGCCCTGTGCTCTTCACAGATGAAAGCAGGTTCACACTGAACACATGTGACAGACGTGACAGAGTCTGGAGACGCCGTGGAGAACGTTCTGCTGCCTGCAACATCCTCCAGCATGACCGGTTTGGTGGTGGGTCAGTCATGGTGTGGGGTGGCATTTCTTTGGGGGGCCGCACAGCCCTCCATGTGCTCGCCAGAGGTAGCCTGACTGCCATTAGGTACCAAGATGAGATCCTCAGACCCCTGTGAGACCATATGCTGGTGCAGTTGGTCCTGGGTTCCTCGAATGCAAGACAATGCTAGATCTCATGTGGCTGGAGTGTGTCAGCAGTTCCTGCAAGAGGAAGGCATTGATGCTATGGACTGGCCCGCCCGTTCCCCAGACCTGAAACCAATTGAGCACATCTGGGACATCATGTCTCGCTCCATCCACCAAGATGCACCACAGATTGTCCAGGAGTTGGCGGATGCTTTAGTCCAGGTCTGGGAGGAGATCCCTCAAGAGACCATCCGCCACCTCATCAGGAGCATGCCCAGGCATTGTAGGGAGGTTATACAGGCACGTGGAGGCCACACACACTACTGAGTCTAATTTTGACTTGTTTTAAGGACATTACATCAAAGTTGGATCAGCCTGTAGTGTGGTTTTCCACTTTAATTTTGAGTGTGACTCCAAATCCAGACCTCCATGGGTTGATGAATTTGATTTCCATTGATCATTTTTGTGTGATTTTGTTGTCAGCACATTCAACTATGTAAATAAAAAAGTATTTCATAAGAATATTTCATTCATTCAGATCTAGGATGTGTTATTTTAGTGTTCCCTTAATTTTTTTGAGTAGTGTATATATTTATATATAAAATATATTTATGCATAAATAAATGGTGGGACCAACAGCAATAATAATAGTAGTAGTGGACATGGGATTACCATTAACAACAACAGCAATATTCATCAGAACAAGAATACATTAAAGCAGTTGTAGTAGACCAGTTTCAACATGACAGAGAAGACACATGATGTGGTATGAAAGATGAAACAAAACAAGATGGGAAATATTATCGACATTACTTGGCACTTTTCACTGGCTGTCCCTCAGGTTGTGGCAGGAGGACACATATTTGACTGCCAAAATAGCACATTTGGGTTTTCACCAAATAAATATTAGATTTTTTCATCATCCTTTATAGTTTCAAATTCTTTGTATTGAGTTACAATTTTGGGAAAGAAATATTATCTTAGGTCTGAGTATTTGTTACAGTGTAATAGGAAATGCAGCTCTGTCTCTACCTCTCCCCTGGAGCAGAGTGAGCACAGCCTGTCCTCTCTGGGCAGCCAGGTTTGTCTGTGACGACCGTTCTCCCTAGCCAGACTGTGCTCACTGAGTCTGTACCTAGTCAATGTTTTCCTCAGTTTCTATCAGTCATAGTGGTCAGATAGTCTGCCACCATGTACTGTCTGTTTGAGACAAATAGCATTGAAACATGTATGTTTTAGTTTACTTTGATTTTTTTGTGGTGTTTTTCCAATAGGTGATATATTTTTATTTTTGTTTTGTGATGATTTGGTTGTGCCAGATTTTCTGAGTGCTGTCCTGAGGCTCTATGGGGTGGGTTTGGGTTGGTGAACTGAGCCTCAGAACCAGCTGGCTGAGGGGACTATTCTCTTTTTTCATCTCTTGACATTGTACAGCTGTGTGATGGAATGTTTTGGGGTCACTTGTTTTTAGATGGTTGTAAAATTTGATGGCTCTTTTTTCTATTCGAATGAGGAGGGGTATTGGCCCAATTCTGCTCTACATGCGTTATTTGGAGTTTTTCTTTGCACTTGCATACAGTCTTGCAAAATTCTGCATGCAGTATTTCAATTGGATGTTTGTCCCATTTGGTAAATTCATAAAACAAAACAAGATGGGAAATATTATCGACATTACTTTGCACTTTTCACTGGCTGTCCCTCAGGTTGTGGTGTATACAGTGCCTTGCGAAAGTATTCGGATATACACTGGCTGTCCCCTTGAACTTTCCCCCGACCTTTTGCCACATTTCAGGCTTCAAACATAAAGATATAAAACTGTATTTTTGTGAAGAATCAACAACAAGTGGGACACAATCATGAAGTGGAGCGACATTTATTGGATATTTCAAACTTTTTTAACAAATCAAAAACTGAAAAATTGGGCGTGCAAAATTATTCAGCCCCTTAAGTTAATACTTTGTAGCGCCACCTTTTGCTGCGATTACAGCTGTAAGTCGCTTGGGGTATGTCTCTATCAGTTTTGCACATCGAGAGACTGAAATTTATTCCCATTCCTCCTTGCAAAACAGCTCGAGCTCAGTGAGGTTGGATGGAGAGCATTTGTGAACAGCAGTTTTCAGTTCTTTCCACAGATTCTCGATTGGATTCAGGTCTGGACTTTGACTTGGCCATTCTAACACCTGGATATGTTTATTTTTGAACCATTCCATTGTAGATTTTTGCTTTATGTTTTGGATCATTGTCTTGTTGGAAGACAAATCTCCGTCCCAGTCTCAGGTCTTTTGCAGACTCCATCAGGTTTTCTTCCAGAATGGTCCTGTATTTGGCTCCATCCATCTTCCCATCAATTTGAACCATCTTCCCTGTCCCTGCTGAAGAAAAGCAGGCCCAAACCATGATGCTGCCACCACCATGTTTGACAGTGGGGATGGTGTGTTCAGGAGTGATGAGCTGTGTTGCTTTTACGCCAAACATAACGTTTTGCATTGTTGCCAAAAAGTTCAATTTTGGTTTCATCTGACCAGAGCACCTTCTTCCACATGTTTGGTGTGTCTCCCAGGTGGCTTGTGGCAAACTTTAAACGACACTTTTTATGGATATCTTTAAGAAATGGCTTTCTTCTTGCCACTCTTCCATAAAGGCCAGATTTGTGCAATATACGACTGATTGTTGTCCTATGGACAGAGTCTCCCCACCTCAGCTGTTGATCTCTACAGTTCATCCAGAGTGATCATGGGCCTCTTGGCTGCATCTCTGATCAGTCTTCTCCTTGTATGAGCTGAATGTTTAGAGGGACGGCCAGGTCTTGGTAGATTTGCAGTGGTCTGATACTCCTTCCATTTCAATATTATCGCTTGCACAGTGCTCCTTGGGATGTTTAAAGCTTGGGAAATCTTTTTGTATCCAAATCCGGCTTTAAACCTCTTCACAACAGTATCTCGGACCTGCCTGGTGTGTTCCTTGTTCTTCATGATGCTCTCTGCGCTTTTAACGGACCTCTGAGACTATCACAGTGCAGGTGCATTTATACGGAGACTTCATTACACACAGGTGGATTGTATTTATCATCATTAGTCATTTAGGTCAACATTGGATCATTCAGAGATCCTCACTGAACTTCTGGAGAGAGTTTGCTGCACTGAAAGTAAAGGGGCTGAATAATTTTGCACGCCCAATTTTTCAGTTTTTGATTTGTTAAAAAAGTTTGAAATATCCAATAAATGTCGTTCCACTTCATGATTGTGTCCCACTTGTTGTTGATTCTTCACAAAAAATACAGTTTTATATCTTTATATTTGAAGCATGAAATGTGGCAAAAGGTCGCAAAGTTCAAGGGGCCGAATACTTTCATAAAGGCACTGTATATCTCTCTCTGTATATCTCTCTCTCTGTATCTCTCTCTCTCTGTATCTCTCTCTGTATCTCTCTCTCTCTCTGTATATCTCTCTCTCTGTACATCTCTCTCTCTGTATATCTCTCTCTCTGTATCTCTCTCTCTCTGTATCTCTCTGTATCTCTCTCTCTCTCTGTATATCTCTCTCTCTCTGTATATCTCTCTCTCTGTACATCTCTCTTTCTCTCTGTATATCTCTCTCTGTCTCTCTCTCTCTGTATACCTCTCTCTCTGTATATCTCTCTCTCTGTCTCGCTCTTTCTCTGTATATATCTCTCTCTGTATATCTCTCTCTCTGTACATCTCTCTTTCTCTCTGTATATCTCTCTCTGTCTCTCTCTCTCTGTATACTCTCTCTCTGTATATCTCTCTCTCTGTCTCGCTCTTTCTCTGTATATCTCTCTCTCTCTGTATATCTCTCTCTCTGTATATCTCTCTCTGTCTCGCTCTCTCTCTGTATATCTCTCTTTCTCTGTATATCTCTCTCTGTATCTCTGTATCTCTCTCTCTGTATATCTCTCTCTCTGTATATCTCTCTCTTTCTGTATATCTCTCTCTCTGTACATCTCTCTCTGTACATCTCTCTCTGTATAGCTCTTTCTCTCTCTCTCTCTCTCTCTCTCTGTAAATATCTCTCTCTCTGTATCTCTGTATCGCTCTCTCTCTCTGTATCTCTCTCTCTCTGTATATCTCTTTCTCTCTCAGTATCTCTCTCTCTCTCTCTGTATATCTCTCTCTCTCTCTCTGTATATCTCTCTCTCTGTATATCTCTCTCTCTGTCTCGCTCTCTCTCTGTATATATCTCTCTCTGTAAATATCTCTCTCTCTGTATCTCTGTATCGCTCTCTCTCTCTGTATCTCTCTCTCTCTGTATATCTCTTTCTCTCTCAGTATCTCTCTCTCTCTCTGTATATCTCTCTCTCTCTCTCTGTATATCTCTCTCTCTGTATATCTCTCTCTCTGTATATCTCTCTCTCTGTATATCTCTCTCTCTCTCTGTATATCTCTCTCTCTCTCTCTGTATATCTCTCTGTATATCTCTCTCTCTGTATATGTATATACCTCTCTCTGTCTCGCTCTCTCTCTGTATATCTCTCTCTCTGTATCTCTCTGTATCTCTGTCCCAGCACTGTTCACTACTACTGCTGTAATGCACACTAACAAACCCAAAACAAGCACGCTCTGCCCAAGAGCCTGTCACTACTCATGAGTGTGCATGTGTTTCCGTGAAGCATCAGTGTGTATCTGTGCATGTGTGTGTGTGTGTGTGTGTGTGTGTGTGTGTGTGTGTGACGGTCTTAAATATGTTGATGATTTTGTGTCAGGACACACTCTGACAGGACACACACACACACTTCAGATCTACATGTTAAGCGCTGTCATCCCACTGAAACAGGAGATTTTTAATTGGGCATGTTCCTGAAATACTCAACACAATCTGAAAGGGATGGCCCGTCAGTTTGACCAATCACAGAGGTATTGTTAACTTCCTGGTGCTATTCATAGAATATTCCCATGTGTCTCTGCTGGGGGCAGAGAGGAAACACTAGCAACATGTATTCCCACATCATCATCACAGAGACTAGGACAGGGAGAGAGGCTTCACACACTGCTGAAAACAAGTCCCACAGTCATGTATCTGTACTGCAGAATGATGTGTGGTACGTTAGCGAGGGGTTATGCAAAGGTCAGGCAAAGGTTAGAGATCATATCCTACTTTGTTAAACATGAAACCACATAATTCATGCCAGAACGTGGAAACCATAAGATGTCATGGAAATAACTTCTTGAAGGTTCATAAAGATATATGTTATAGAAAACTAGACCTGTACTGTGTACCTAGTTCCCTTTGAGGGAGTTTACTCATCTAGGTAGACTGGAGAGAAGAGAGGGAGAGAGTTACAGAGGAAGAGAAGAGAGAGAGAGAGGATACAGAGGAGGAAAGAGAGGGAGAGGGAGTTATAGAGGAAGAAGAAGAGAGGAGAGAGTTACAGAGGAAGAGAAGAGAGAGAAGAGAGAGAGAGACAGAGGAGGAGAAGAGAGGAGAGAGTTATAGAGAAGAAGAGAAGAGAGGGAGAGAGTTACAGAGGAAGAGAAGAGAGAGTTACAGAGGAAGAGAAGAGAGAGTTACAGAGGAAGAGAAGAGAGAGTTACAGAGGAAGAGAAGAGAGAGTTACAGAGGAAGAGAAGAGAGAGTTACAGAGGAAGAGAAGAGAGAGAGAGAGTTACAGAGGAAGAGAAGAGAGAGTTACAGAGGAAGAGAGGAGAGAGTTACAGAGGAAGAGAAGAGAGAGAGAGAGTTACAGAGGAAGAGAAGAGAGAGTTACAGAGGAAGAGAAGAGAGAGTTACAGAGGAAGAGAAGAGAGAGTTACAGAGGAAGAGAAGAGAGAGTTACAGAGGAAGAGAAGAGAGAGTTACAGAGGAAGAGAAGAGAGAGTTACAGAGGAAGAGAAGAGAGAGAGTTACAGAGTGAAGATGGATGCAATGTGGGAAACAAGCCTCTGTTTTGTGTGTGTGTGTGTGTGTGTGTGTGTGTGTGTGTGTGTGTGTGTGTGTGTGTGTGTGTGTGTGTGTGTGTGTGTGCCCTGGAGGAGGCCATCAGAGAGCTCAGTCTCAGTGCGTTTATGTGGAAAGTGCTCCTGTCTCCTCACATCAATTTGCACAGCCTCTACCCTTTCACAGTGTCTCTTCCCCCTCCCTCTCTCTCGTTATCACTCTCTCCTTTCCTCCTTCCTGTTGGTTTCCCATCTCTTTCTTTCATATCTCCTTTTCTTTTCTTTTCTCTCAGTCTCCATCTCACTATTCTCACTCTCCCTCACTTCTTCCTCTGTAATCTCTCTTTCTTTAATCATTCATTTTCCTCTCTCTTTCTAAGTCAAATCAAATTTAATTTGTCACATACACATGGTTAGCAGACGTTGAAATGCTTGTGCTTCTAGTTCCGACAATGCAGTAATAACCAATGAGTAATCTAACCTAACAATTTCACAACTACTACCTTATACACACAAGTGTAAAGGGATGAAGAATATGTACATAAAGATATATGAATGAGTGATGGTACAGAACGGCATAGGCAAGATACAGTAGATGGTATCGAGTACAGTATATACATATGAGATGAGTAATGTAGGGTATGTAAACATTATATTAAGTGGCATTGTTTAAAGTGGCCAGTGATCAATTCTTTACATCAATTTTTCCATTATTAAAGTGGCTGGAGTTGAGTCAGTATTTTGGCAGTAGCCACTCAATGTTAGTGGTGGCTGTTTAACAGTCTGATGGCCTTGAGATAGATGCTGTTTTTCAGTCTCTCGGTCCCAGCTTTGATGCCCCTGTACTGACCTCGCCTTCTGGATGGTAGCGGGGTGAACAGGCAGTGGCTCGGGTGGTTGTTGTCCTTGATGATCTTTATGGCCTTCCTGTGACATCGGGTGGTGTAGGTGTCCTGGAGGGCAGGTAGTTTGCCCCCGGTGATGCGTTGTGCAGACCTCACTACCCTCTGGAGAGCCTTATGGTTGTGGGCGGAGCAGTTGCCGTACCAGGCGGTGATACAGCCTGAGAGGATGCACTCGATTGTGCATCTGTAAATGTTTATGAGTGCCTTTGGTGACAAGACAAATTTCTTCAGCCTCCTGAGGTTGAAGAGGCGCTGCTGTGCCTTCTTCACCACGCTGTCTGTGTGGGTGGACAATTTCAGTTTGTCCGTGATGTGTACGCCGAGGTACTTAAAACTTTCCACATTCTCCACTACTGTCCCTTTGATGTGGATAGGGGGGTGCTCCCTCTGCTGTTTCCTGAAGTCCACAATCATCTCCTTTGTTTTGTTGACATTGAGTGTGAGGTTATTTTCCTGACACCACACTCCGAGGGCCCTCACCTCCTCCCTGTAGGCCGTCTCGTCGTTGTTGGTAATCAAGCCTACCACTGTAGTGTTGTCTGCAAACTTAATGATTGAGTTGGGGGTGTGCATGGCCATGCAGTCGTGGGTGAACAGGGAGTACAGGAGAGGGCTCAGAACGCACCCTTGTGGGGCCCCAGTGTTGGGGATCAGCGGGTTGGAAATGTACCTACCCTCACCACCTGGGGGCAGCTCATCAGGAAGCTTAATGATGAATTTGGAGGGTACTATGGTGTTAAATGCTGAGCTGTAGTCAATGAACAGCATTCTTACATAGGTATTCCTCTTGTCCAGATGGGTTAGGGCAGTGTGCAGTGTGGTTGCGATTGCGTCGCCTGTGGACCTATTGGGGCGGTAAGCAAATTAAAGTGGGTCTAGGGTGTCAGGTAGGTTGCAGGTGATATGGTCCTTGACTAGTCTCTCAAAGCACTTCATGATGACGGAAGTGAGTGCTACGGGGCGGTAGTCATTTAGCTCAGTTACCTTAGCATGTGGAAACAGCAGACCGGGATAAAGATGGATTGAATATGTCCGTAAACACACTAGCCAGCTGGTCTGCGCATGCTCTGAGGACGCAGCTGGGGATGCCGTCTGGGCCGGCAGCAGGGTTAACAAGTTTAAATGTTTTACTCACGTTGGCTGCAGTGAAGGAGAGCCCGCAGGTTTTGGTAGCGGGCCGTGTCAGTGACACTGTATTGTCCATAAAGCGAGCAAAGAAGTTGTTTAGTTTGTCTGGGAGCAAGACATCGTGGTCCGCGACGGGGCTGGTTTTCCTTTTGAAGTTCGTGATTGACTGTAGACCCTGCCACATACCTCTCGTGTCTGAGCCGTTGAATTGTGACTCTACTTTCTCCCTCAAGCCTCCATTCATCCCTCTCTCCTCTTGCTGTGTGTGTTTAGGCCCCTTCTGTCATTTAACTCATCCCTCTCTCCCTCTTTCCATCTCTCCTCTGAGATGAGCCCTCCCACACCTCAAAGTAAACAAAACAAATAAAATGTTTTTTTTTCACCAAGGCCTAGCCAAAAGTCTGCTACACACACATGACACCGAGCCAACGCAGGACACTTTAGGGGACAGACATGTCTCTCTCTCTCTCTCTCTCTCTCTCTCTCTCTCTCTCTCTCTCTCTCTCTCTCTCTCTCTCTCTCTCTCTCTCTCTCTCTCTCTCTCTCTCTCTCTCTCTCTCTCTCTCACACACACACACACACACACACACACACACACACACACACACACACACACACGGTTCCTGTGTTACAACACATCAGGGGCAGCAGTCTAATATCACACAGGAAATAGGAAGTGTAGATAAGAACCTGCTGAGTTAAAGGAACACTTTCTGTCAGAGGAGCTTAGGGCCCACCTGCTTTGGTTTACAGCAGAGTCAGGGTGTATGCCACGGGGCTGGAACTGAGCCCCCACACACACACTGATAAATACACACACACACACACACACACACACACACACACACACACACACAGGAACTACGTTTACCAGGAAACTACCAGAATGTTGGTAACTTTCAAGGATTTTATGTAACCTATCACAAGACATCTAGTGGCCCTTTTGGGTATTTAACATTATCACAGGTGTCTGTAATTATCTCTGTCCCTCTCTTTGGCCTAATCACATGTCAAATATATGACATAATCAAATAAAATGTTTTTTTAAAGTATATATATATATATATATATATATATATATATATATATATATATATATATATATGACAAAGCTGTAAAACATGATCCTAAATATAAACCATCAACTCAGTGAATATTGGTGTTTAATGTGAGGGTTTGAGCATGAAATATTCTTTATATGGTCTGACACACTTGTATTCATTTTACTATGTCAATATCTATTTGTTGTCCATTTTTTGGCATCAAACTGATGGCAGTTGTGAAAAATGTCAATAGTTGGAATAGATACTGTATAGATACTAGTTAAATAAAGGTTAAATAAATATAATAAATAAATACTGCTTCACTAGGTTCAGTCAGAACGTCAGAACGTCAGAACACTGGCAGAAACTCCCTCTTACTTTAAAACTGAACTGAAATACATCCAGAGTGTGAAAGGAACTTCTGCTGAAATCATTTTCATGAATAGAAAGCAGCTATGAGGAAGTACACACCACATCCCACGAGGCTTTGATAACAATCCTATCCTGATGTTGGGAGTGAGACAATGCCAGGAAAGCCATCCACTCATAGCTTCACAGTAGGGAAGATAACAGTACTCAAATACAACGTGTATCAAGTCAGAGTGACAAATGTAAAGAAAGACACATAAGGAGAACAGAGAGAGGAGAGAAAGGAGGAGGAGAGAGTAGAGAGAGGAGGAGGAGAGAGTAGAGAGAGGAAGAGAGAGTAGAGAGAGGAAGAGAGAGTAGAGAGAGGAGGAGGAGAGAGTAGAGAGAGGAGGAGGAGTAGAGAGAGGAGGAGGAGAGAGTAGAGAGAGGAGGAGAGAGAGGATGAGAGAGTAAAGAGAGGAGGATAGAGTAGAGAGAGGAGAGAGAGAGGATGAGAGAGTAGAGAGAGGAGGAGAGAGTAGAGAGGAGGAGAGAGTAGAGAGAGGAGGAGGAGAGAGTAGAGAGAGGAGAAGGAGAGACTAGAGAGAGGAGGAGTAGAGAGAGAGAGAGGAGGAGGAGAGAGTAGAGAGAGGAGGAGGAGAGAGTAGAGAGAGGAGGAGGAGGAGGAGAGGAGGAGGAGGAGAGAGTAGAGAGAGGAGGAGGAGAGAATAGAGAGAGGAGGAGGAGAGTGAGGAGGGGGGAGAGAGGAGAGAGAGGAGGAGGAAAGAGTAGAGAGAGGAGGAGGAGAGTGAGGAGGAGGAGAGTGAGGAGGAGGAGAGAGAGGAGGAGGAGAGAGGAGGAGGAAAGAGAGAGAGAGGAGGAGGAGAGAGGAGGAGGAGGAGGAGGAGGAGGAGGAGAGAGGAGAGAGAGGAGGAGGAAAGAGTAGAGAGAGGAGGTGGAAAGAGTAGAGAGAAGAGGAGGAAAGAGTAGAGAGAGGAGGAGCGAGTAGAGAGAAGAGGAGAGAGTAGAAGGAGGAGGAGGAGAGAGTAGAGAGAGGAGGAGTATAGAGTAGAGAGCAGGAGAGAGTAGAGAGAGGAGGAGGAGAGGGTAGAGAGAGGAGGAGGAGTAGAGAGAGGAGCAGGAGTAGAGAGAGGAGGAGGAGTAGAGAGAAGGAGGAGAGAGTAGAGAGAGGAGGAGAGAGTAGAGAGAGAGGAGGAGAGAGTAGAGAGGAGGATGAGAGAGTAGAGAGAGGAGAGAGAGTAGAGAGAGGAGGAGGAGAGAGTAGAGAGAGGAGTAGAGAGTAGAGAGAGGAGGAGGAGAGAGTAGAGAGAGGAGTAGAGAGTAGAGAGAGAGGAGAAGAGAGAGAGAGAGGAGGAGGAGGAGAGTAGAGAGAGGAGGAGAGAGTAGAGAGAGGAGGAGGAGAGACTAGAGAGAGGAGTAGAGAGTAGAGAGAGGAGGAGAGAGTAGAGAGTGGAGGAGAAAGGTAGAGAGAGGAGGGAAGGAGTAGAGACTGGAGGAGGAGAGAGTAGAGAGAGGAGGAGAGAGTAACAAGTGGAGGAGAAAGGTAGAGAGGAGGAGGAGTAGAGAGTGGAGGAGGAGAGAGTAGAGAGAGGAGGAGAGAGTAGAGAGAGGAGGAGTAGAGAGAGGTGAGAGGAGGAGGAGAGAGTAAAGAGGAGAGAGTAAAGAGAGGAGGAGTAGAGAGAGGAGGATGAGAGAGTAAAGAGGAGGAGGAGAAAGTAAAGAGAGGAGGAGAGAGTAGAGAGAGGAGGAGAGAGTAGAGAGGAGGAGGAGGAGAGAGTAGAGAGAGGAGAAGGAGAGAGAGGAGGAGTAGAGAGAGAGGAGAGAGGAGGAGAGAGTAGAGAGAGGAGGAGGAGAGAGTAGAGAGAGGAGGAGGAGAGAGAGAGAGAGGAGGAGGAGAGAGAGAGAGAGGAGGAGGAGAGAGCAGAGAGAGGAGGAGGAGAGTGAGGAGGAGGAGAGAGAGAGAGAGGAGGAGGAAAGAGTAGAGAGAGGAGGAGGAAAGAGTAGAGAGAAGAGGAGGAAAGAGTAGAGAGAGGAGGAGCGAGTAGAGAGAAGATGAGAGAGTAGAAGGAGGAGGAGGAGAGAGTAGAGAGAGGAGGAGTATAGAGAGAGAGCAGGAGAGAGTAGAGAGAGGAGGAGGAGAGGGTAGAGAGAGGAGGAGGAAGAGAGAGGAGCAGGAGTAGAGAGAGGAGGAGGAGTAGAGAGAAGGAGGAGAGAGTAGAGAGAGGAGGAGAGTAGAGAGAGAGGAGGAGAGAGAGGAGGATGAGAGAGTAGAGAGAGGAGGGAGAGAGAGAGAGAGGAGGAGGAGAGAGTAGAGAGAGGAGGAGGAGAGAGCAGAGAGAGGAGGAGGAGAGAGTAGAGAGGAGGAGGAGAGAGCAGAGAGAGGAGGAGGAGAGTGAGGAGGAGGAGAGAGGAGAGAGAGGAGGAGGAAAGAGTAGAGAGAGGAGGAGGAAAGAGTAGAGAGAAGAGGAGGAAAGAGTAGAGAGAGGAGGAGCGAGTAGAGAGAAGATGAGAGAGTAGACGGAGGAGGTGGAGAGAGTAGAGAGAGGAGGAGTATAGAGTAGAGAGAGCAGGAGAGAGTAGAGAGAGGAGGAGGAGAGGGTAGAGAGAGGAGGAGGAGTAGAGAGAGGAGCAGGAGTAGAGAGAGGAGGAGGAGTAGAGAGAAGGAGGAGAGAGTAGAGAGAGGAGGAGAGAGTAGAGAGAGAGGAGGAGAGAGTAGAGAGGAGGATGAGAGAGTAGAGAGAGGATGAGAGAGTAGAGAGAGGAGGAGGAGAGAGTAGAGAGAGGGTAGAGAGTAGAGGAGGAGGAGGAGAGAGTAGAGAGAGGAGTAGAGAGAGAGGAGGAGAGAGTAGAGAGAGGAGGAGGAGGAGTAGAGAGAGGAGGAGAGAGTAGAGAGAGGAGGAGAGAGTAGAGAGAGGAGGAGGAGGAGGAGTAGAGAGTGGAGGAGGAGAGAGTAGAGAGAGGAGGAGAGAGTAGAGAGTGGAGGAGAAAGGTAGAGAGAGGAGGGGAAGGAGTAGAGACTGGAGGAGGAGAGAGTAGAGAGAGGAGGAGAGAGTAGAGAGAGAGGAGGAGAGAGTAGAGAGGAGGATGAGAGTAGAGAGAGGATGAGAGAGTAGAGAGAGGAGGAGAGAGTAGAGAGAGAGGAGTAGAGAGTAGAGAGAGGAGGAGGAGAGAGTAGAGAGAGGAGTAGAGAGTAGAGAGAGAGGAGGAGAGAGTAGAGAGAGGAAGAGGAGGAGTAGAGAGAGGAGGAGAGAGTAGAGAGAGGAGGAGGAGAGAGTAGAGAGAGGAGTAGAGAGTAGAGAGAGGAGGAGGAGAGAGTAGAGAGAGGAGTAGAGAGTAGAGAAAGAGGAGGAGAGAGAGAGAGAGGAGGAGGAGGAGTAGAGAGAGGAGGAGGAGAGAGTAGAGAGAGGAGGAGAAAGGTAGAGAGAGGAGGAGGAGGAGTAGAGAGTGGAGGAGGAGAGAGTAGAGAGAGGAGGAGGAGTAGAGAGTGGAGGAGGAGGAGTAGAGAGTGGAGGAGAAAGGTAGAGAGAGGAGGAGAAAGATAGATAGAGGAGGAGGAGGAGTAGAGAGTGGAGGAGGAGAGAGTAGAGAGAGGAGGAGGAGTAGAGAGTGGAGGAGAAAGGTAGAGAGAGGAGGAGGAGGAGTAGAGAGTGGAGGAGGAGAGAGTAGAGAGAGGTGGAGAGAGTAGAGAGTGGAGAAGGAGTAGAGAGAGGAGGAGGAGTAGAGAGAGGAGGAGAAAGGTAGGTCAGAGGTGGAAGAAGAAATGTAAGAGAGAAAATAAAAGAGAACGGAAGAATTTGTGCAGCACAAAAAACCTAGGAGTCAGAGATAATTCATTCTAACCCACACACAATAGAACATTTTGGTGGGGACAGAGGGCAGGAGCAGGGCTTGGAGGTCAGGGGTCAGAGGTTAGAAGTCAAGGCACTTACTGGAAGGTGGGCGGTCTCCTCTCTCTGGCTCCAGGGTGGGGGGTAGAGAAGGGGTGTGGCCAACCCCAGGTTCCGTTGATTGTGATTCGCTCACTGCTGATGCACGTACGGCAGAATCCGCCTCCTTGCTGACTCTGGCCACGCCCTCAATCACACTGGATGTCTGGAAGAGACAAAGATGATGACGTCAATCACCCATTTTAATAAAAAACATGCAAATGAATTACTTTCATCACTTCTGGCATCAACATAATGTACCTGGCCTGTCTGAATACAGCTCATATCTAAATATACAAGAGAAAGAGGTTTCCACAGCACATGGCATATCTACGTCACAGTCACCAAATATTACAGACAGTTTTAACTAAGTTTGTCCCACTTTCAGACAGCTCAGCAACTCAAAGCCATAGACTTCAAAGCCATCCTGCTACAGTGTTTGGGTAGTGCCATTAACTACTCAAGTGCCTTGTCTCCCAGTGTGTGTGTGTGTGTGTGTGTGTCTATAATATAGTGCCATTAACAACTAAGGTGCCTTGTCTTCCAGGGGGACCATTTTTAGCAGCTGTCACAGCTTTGATATAAATGGCTATAAAAAGCCAACTAGGGGCTATCCAGCAGTGGGTATTAAAGACACGTCCCTGACTGAAGTGACAGAGCCTTGACAGAGACAAAGACAGAAGGAGAGAGAGGGAGAAAGAGACAGCTCAGGTCTCTTTAGATGCACATCACACTGCTCCTCTCCTCTTCCGAGACGGAGCGAGGGATGAGCATTCAAGCAAAAGCGGAAGGGCTGACCATGAAAAGAAGAGGGAAGAACAGAGGGAAGCTGTCAGAGGAGGAGGAGAAGAGGAGGAGAAGAGGAAAGGTGGGTAGAGGACTTAAAAGAGGGTGTGATGGCTCCTTCCATTGACAAGTGGAAGAGACAGGCGGCGACGGCGACGCACATCTCCAGACAACAACACAGCGCTGGTCACAGGGCCTTATGAAATAAACATAGCTCTCAGCTGGAGACAGAGAGATAGGGAGGGAGACAGGGAGACAGAGTGACAGGGAGATGGAGCAGAGAGACAGGGATATGGGGAAGAGAGACAGACAGAGAGACAGACAGAGAGACAAAGACAGGGAGACAGACAGGAGATGGAGCAGAGAGACAGGGAGACAGACAGAGAGACAACGAGGCAGACAGGGAGACAGACAGGGAGATGGAGAGAGAGACAGGGAGACGGACAGAGAGACAGGGAGACAGACAGGGAGATGGAGCAGAGACAGGGAGACAGACAGGGAGATGGAGCAGGAGACAGACAGAGAGACAGACAGGGAGATGGAGCAGGGAGACAGACAGGGAGACAGACAGGGAGATGGAGTATGGAGACAGACAGGGAGACAGACAGGGAGATGGAGCAGGGAGACAGACAGGGAGACAGACAGGGAGATGGAGCAGGGAAACAGGCAGGGAGACAGACAGGGAGATGGAGTATGGAGACAGACAGGGAGATGGAGAAGCGAAACAGACAGGGAGCTGGAGTATGCAGACAGACAGGGAGCAGACAGGGAGCCAGACAGGGAAACAGACAGGGAGACAGACAGGGAGATGAAGCAGGGAAACTGTGGGGAGACAGACAGGGAGATGGAGCAGGGAAACAGACAGGGAGACAGATAGGGAGCTGGAGTATGGAGTCAGACAGGGAGAAAGACAGGGAGATGGAGTATGGAGAAAGGCAGGGAGACAGACAGGGAAACAGACAGGGAAACAGACAGGGAGACAGACAGGGACAAGGAGCAGGGAGTCAGACAGGGAGATGGAGCAGAGAGACAGGGAGACAGACAGAGAGACAACGAGGCAGACAGGGAGACAGACAGGGAGATGGAGAGAGAGACAGGGAGACGGACAGAGAGACAGGGAGACAGACAGGGAGATGGAGCAGGAGACAGACAGGGAGATGGAGCAGGAGACAGACAGAGAGACAGACAGGGAGATGGAGCAGGGAGACAGACAGGGAGACAGACAGGGAGATGGAGTATGGAGACAGACAGGGAGACAGACAGGAGATGGAGTATGGAGACAGACAGGGAGACAGACAGGAGATGGAGCAGGGAGACAGACAGGGAGACAGACAGGGAGATGGAGCAGGGAAACAGGCAGGGAGACAGACAGGGAGATGGAGCAGGGAAACAGACAGGAGATGGAGTATGGAGACAGACAGGGAGCTGGAGAAGCGAAACAGACAGGGAGCAGGAGTATGCAGACAGACAGGGAGCAGACAGGGAGACAGACAGGGAGACAGACAGGGAAACAGACAGGGAGACAGACAGGGAGATGAAGCAGGAAACTGTGGGGAGACAGACAGGGAGATGGAGCAGGGAAACTGTGGGGAGACAGACAGGGAGATGGAGCAGGGAAACAGACAGGAGACAGATAGGAGCTGGAGTATGGAGACAGACAGGAAGAAAGACAGGGAGATGGAGTATGGAGACAGACAGGGAGACAGACAGGGAAACAGACAGGGGACAACAGACAGGGGAGATGGAGCAGGGAGGAGACAGACAGGGAGATGGAGAAGACAGGGAAACAGACAGGGAGGAGCAGGAAACTGTGGGGAGACAGACAGGGATGGAGCAGGGAAACAGGGAGACAGACAGGGAGACAGACAGGGAAAACAGATGGAGGGAGACAGACAGGGGGAGATGAAGCAGGGAAACAGTGGGGAGACAGACAGGAGATGGAGCAGGGAAACTGTGGGGAGACAGACAGGGAGATGGAGCAGGGAGACAGACAGGGAGACAGATAGGGGAGCTGGCATACACATCACAGACAAACTATGGAGACAGACAGGAAGAAAGACAGGGAGATGGAGTATGGAGACAGACAGGGAGACAGACAGAGGGAAACAGACGGGGGAAACAGACAGGGAGACAGACATAAAGGGAGAAGGACCCCGCTGCCATCCAGGCGAGGAGTCAGATCAGCTGGGGGAGATGGAGGCCATCAGGGAGACAGACACTGTCAATGGACTCTACTCCAGCCAGACATGGGGAGCCAGACAGGGAGACAGACAGCATCCTTATGTAATACATGAGACAGACAGGGAGATGAAGCAGGAAACTGCTGTAGAAGGGGCATTAACAGACAGACATTTGATTTGGAGATGGAGACATGGGAAACAGACAGGGAGACAGATAGGGAGCTGGAGTATGGAGACAGACAGGGAGAAAGACAGGGAGATGGAGTATGGAGACAGACAGGGAGAAAGACAGGGAAACAGACAGGGAAACAGACAGGGAGACAGACAGGGAGAAGGAGCAGGAGTCAGACAGGGAGATGGAGCAGGGAGACAGACAGGGAGCCAGACAGGGAGCCAGACAGGAGACAGACAGGGAGACAGACAGGGAGACAGACAGGGAAACAGACAGGGAGACAGACAGGGAGATGAAGCAGGGAAACTGACAGGGAGACAGACAGGGAGATGGAGCAGGGAAACAGACAGGGAGCCAGATAGGGAGCTGGAGTATGGAGACAGACAGGGAGAAAGACAGGGAGATGCAGTATGGAGACAGACAGGGAGACAGACAGGGAAACAGACAGGGAGACAGACAGGGAGATGGAGCAGGGAGATAGACAGGGAGACAGACATGGAAACAGACAGGGAGTCAGACAGGGAGACAGGCATGGAGAAAGACAGGGAGATGGAGTATGGAGACAGACGGGGAGACAGACAGGGAAACAGACAGGGAGACAGACAGGGAGATGGAGCAGAGACAGGGAGACGACAGGGAGATGGAGCAGGGAAACGGACAGGGAGACAGACAGGGAGCTGGAGTATGGAGACAGACAGGGAGATGGAGAAGTGAAACAGACAGGGAGCCAGACAGGGAGATGGAGTATGGAGACAGACAGGGAGATCATAATTCCACCATAATTTGCAAATAAATTCATTAAAAATCCTACAATGTGATTTTCCAGATTTTTTTTCTTAGTTGAAGGGTACCTATGATGAAAATTACATGCCTCTCTTATCTTTTTAAGTGGGAGAACTTGCACAATTGGTGGCTGACCAAATACTTTTTTGCCCCACTGTATGTGTTTGAGAGTGTGAGCTGTGTTCAGGGGATCTATGTGTTTGTGAGTGGGAGCTGGAAGCTGGAAGCAGACATTACACTTGGCAGTGTGCCCAAACTAAAAGCACCTGCTGCTCTTAGCTAATTGTTTGCTTGGAAGTTCCCTTTTCAACCGCCTCACCCCAACCCACCCCTGCCCCCCCATCCCACACACACACCTCACCTCTATCTCCTTTCCACTCCTAACCGCTACCCACCTGCTCCCTCTTGTGCAGTAGCCTCAACGTAAACGGCAGTTTAAAGTCATTTAAACAGACCTCACCCCTAATCTGTGTCTTTATTCACAGTAACAATACAGTCTATCACCCTCCTAAACATTCTCTAACTGCAGTGGGGAGAATAGACCACACAATCTTTTCCGAAAGAAAGAGAGAGAGAAAGAAAGAAAGAAAGAAAGAGAGAGAGAGAATTGTGTATTAGAGAGAGAGAGAGAGAGAGAGAGAGAGAGAATGGTGTAAGAGAGAGAGAGAGGTAGAATGGTATAATGGAGAGAGTGAGAGAGAGAGAGAGAGAGAGGGAGAGATAGAGAGAGAATGGTGTATTAGAGAGAGAGAGAGAGAGAGAGAGAGAGAGAGAGAGAGAGAGAGAGAGAGAGAGAATGGTGTAATGGAGAGAGTGAGGAGAGAGAGAGAGGAGAGAGAGAGAGAGAGAGAGAGAGAGAGGGAGAGAGAGAGAGAGAGAAAGAGAGAGAATGGTGTAATGGAGAGAGAGGGTGCAGAGAAGGAATGTTGGAGAGAGAATGAGACGGAAGATAGAGAGAGGAGCGGAGAGTAGTTTCTTGTACCAGCTCTGTCTCAGTGGGAGTGAGACGTCAGCCTCTGTCAGTCCGCTCGACCAGCCAGCCTGCAGGAGAAACAGATCTATCTCCCTCTCTCTCTGAGAGTTTCCTGCCTAAACTGAGAGATGAGACACATCACTACTCCCAGAGAAAAAAACACCAACTAGCGACAACACCAGCAGTATTTTTTACAAACAAAACACAAAGGCAGCGAGGCAACTAAAGAAAACCCTGAAGTCTACATTCTCCAAGGACACAAACATTTATTATCACTCTTAGAATTAGACAGGATGGGTTGGTTCACTTCAAGTGCTCTAAAACAGGGCATGGAAAGAGGTCCTGGCAAGATTGTTGGAGCTGCATTTCCCCCAGTGTTTTGCAGTGAATAGGAAGCCACTCAAGGCTGAGCTCCTCAAAGCCCTTGGAAATGTCAGCATCATTAGAGAGAATGTCAGTAGAGCTTCAGAGATCCACCAGATAGATCTGGTGTCTGAGGACAGGGGACATGTGATGGAGCTCATGACCTGTGGGCAAATACAGTTTAATCTGCCCTTCCTCAATATGGAGACACAGAAGGGGTTTATCCTCAGCTAGCACACGAAAAGAGCTGAGTAAGTGTTAACTCGCCCTATTGTGGTAACACAGAGAGAGAGAGAGAGAGAGAGAGGAGTGTGTGTGTGTGTGTGTGTGTGTGTGTGTGTGTGTGTGTGTGTGTGTGTGTGTGTGTGTGTGTGTGTGTGTGTGTGTGTGTGTGTGTGTGTGTGTGTGTGTGTGTGTGTGTGTGTGTGTGTGTGTGTGTGTGTGTGTGTGTGTGTGTGTGTGTGTGTGTGTGTGTGTGTGTGTGTGTGTGTGTGTGTGTGTGTGTGTGTGTGTGTGTGTGTGTGTGTGTGTGTGTGTGTGTGTGTGTGTGTGTGTGTATGTGTATGTGTGTGTGTGTGTGTGTGTGGTATGTGTGTGTGTGTGTGTGTGTGATGTGTGTGTGTGTGTGTGGTGTGTGTGTGGTGTGTGTGTGTGTGTGTGGTATGTGTGTGTGTGTAATGAAGTCAGGATGACCTCCCTGCCTACAGAATCCAGCAATATACATGTTATTTGCTTCTGTTCTATTTTTTTCTCCACTGTCTATGCCAGCCTCTACTGTCTATGCCAGCCTCCACTGTCTATGCCAGCCTCTACTGTCTATGCCAGCCTCTACTGTCTATGCCAGCCTCTACTGTCTATGCCAGCCTCTACTGTCTATGTCAGCCTCTACTGTCTATGCCAGCCTCCACTGTCTATGCCAGCCTCTACTGTCTATGCCAGCCTCCACTGTCTATGCCAGCCTCCACTGTCTATGCCAGACTCTACTGTCTATGCCAGCCTCTACTGTCTATGCCAGCATCTGTCTATGCCAGGCTCTAATGTCTATGCCCAAACTCTACTGTCTATGCCAACCTCCACTGTCTATGCCAACCTCCACTGTCTATGCCAACCTCCACTGTCTATGCCAACCTCTACTGTATATGCCAACCTCCACTGTCTATGCCAACCCCCACTGTCTATGCCAACCTCCACTGTCTATGCTAGACTCTACTGTCTATGCCAGCCCCTACTGTCTATGCCAGCCTCTACTGTCTATGCCAGCCTCCACTGTCTATGCCAGCCTCTACTGTCTATGCCAGCCTCCACTGTCTATGCCAGCCTCCACTGTCTATGCCAGACTCTACTGTCTATGCCAGCCTCTACTGTCTATGCCAGCCTCCACTGTGTATGCCAGCCTCCACTGTCTATGCCAGACTCTATTGTCTATGCCAGCCTCTACTGTCTATGCCAGCATCTGTCTATGCCAGGCTCTAATGTCTATGCCAAACTCTACTGTCTATGCCAACCTCCACTGTCTATGCCAACCTCCACTGTCTATGCCAACCTTTACTGTCTATGCCAACCTCCACTGTCTATGCCGCCAACCTCCACTGTCTATGCCAACCTCTACTGTATATGCCAACCCTCCACTGTCTATGCCAACCTCTACTGTCTATGCCAACCTCCACTATGCCAACTTCTACTGTCTATGCCAACCTCCACTGTCTATGCCAACCTCCACTGTCTATGCCAACCTCCACTGTCTATGCCAACCTCTACTGTCTATGCCAACCTCTACTGTCTATGCCAATCTCTACTGTCTATGCCAACCTCCACTGTCTATGCCAACCTCCACTGTCTATGCTAACCTCCACTGTCTATGCCAGCATCTGTCTATGCCAGCCTCCACTGTCTATGCCAACCTCCACTGTCTATGCCAGCCTCCACTATCTATGCCAGCCTCTACTGTCTATGCCAGCCTCCACTGTCTATGCCAGCCTCTACTGTCTATGCCAGCCTCCACTGTCTATGCCAGGCTCTACTGTCTATGCCAGCCTCTACTGTCTATGCCAGCCTCCACTGTCTATGCCAGCCTCTAATGTCTATGTCAGCCTCTACTGTCTATGCCAACCTCCACTGTCTATGCCAACCTCTACTGTCTATGCCAACCTCTACTGTCTATGCCAACCTCCACTGTCTATGCCAACCTAGAATGTCTATGCCAACCTCCACTGTCTATGCCAGCATCTGTCTATGCCAGCCTCTACTGTCTATACCAGCCTCCACTGTCTATGCCAGCCTCCACTGTCTATGCTAGCCTCCACTGTCTATGCTAGTCTCTACTGTCTATGTCAGCCTCTACTGTCTATGCCAGCCTCCACTGTCTATGCCAGCCTCCACTGTCTATGCTATCCTCTACTGTCTATGCCAGCCTCTACTGTCTATGCCAGCCTCCACTGTCTATGCCAGCCTCCACTGTCTATGCCAGCCTCCACTGTCTATGCTAGCCTCCACTGTCTATGCTAGCCTCCACTGTCTATGCCAGCCTCCACTGTCTATGCCAGCCTCCACTGTCTATGCCAGCCTCCACTGTCTATGCCATCCTCTACTGTCTATGCCAGCCTCCACTGTCTATGCCAGCCTCCACTGTCTATGCCAGCCTCTACTGTCTATGCCAGCCTCTACTGTCTATGCCAGCCTCCACTGTCTATGCCAGCCTCCACCGTCCATGCCAGCCTCAAATGTCTATGCTAGCCTCTACTGTCTATGCCAGCCTCCACTGTCTATGCCAGCCTCTACTGTCTATGCCAGGCTCTACTGTCTATGCCAGCCTCCACTGTCTATGCCAGGCTCTACTGTCTATGCCAGCCTCTACTGTCTATGCCAGCCTCCACTGTCTATGCCAGCCTCTAATGTCTATGTCAGCTTCTACTGTCTATGCCAGCCTCTACTGCCTATGCCAGTCTCCACTGTCTATGCCAGCACCTACTGTCTATGCCAGTCTCCACTGTCTATGCCAGCCTCCACTGTCTATGCCAGCCTCCACTGTCTATGCCAGCCTCTACTGTCTATGCCAGCCTCCACTGTCTATGCCAGCCTCAAATGTCTATGCCAGCCTCTACTGTCTATGCCAGCCTCCACTGTCTATGCCAGCCTCAAATGTCTATGCTAGCCTCTACTGTCTATGCCAGCCTCCACTGTCTATGCCAGCCTCCACTGTCTATGCCAGCCTCCACTGTCTATGCCAGCCTCCACTGTCTATGCCAGCCTCTACTGTCTATGCCAGCCTCCACTGTCTATGCCAGCCTCCACTGTCTATGCCAGCCTCCACAGTCTATGCCAGCCTCCACTGTCTATGCCAGCCTCCACTGTCTATGCCAGCCTCCACTGTTATGCCAGCCTCCACTGTCTATGCCAGCCTCCACTGTCTATGCCAGCTTCAGCACCTACTCTCCTGCCTCACTGGGCAATGCCAGCCTGAAATATTTTCATGTAAATAGTCATGTCTGAGCCAGGATCATCTTCTCCCATACAGATACATAAACACCTCCACTGTCAGAATGAGCCTCCCCTGAGTCTTGCCAGCCTCCTGAAAGTCTGTTTAAAGAGCTCATTTAACACTTTTGCTCTCCTTCCCTCTCTCTCAGAACTTCAAAACTGGAGATGCCAGCCTGGTCAGGGTGTGTCTATGCCAGTCACTGGCCCCAGACCTCCACTATAGATCTCTTATTACTGCTTCTATCCTCTAGAACAGATGGTTGAGAAACACCACAGAGCAGATTTGCCTTCAAGTACAAGGTCATTTAATTTAAAAAAGTTTTTTACCTTTCTTTAACCAGGCAAGTCAGTTAAGAACACATTCTTATTTTCAAGAATGAGGCAAGTAAGAGGCAAGCCCTTCCAGAATGTCTGGGTTGGTGTTCTATACGATCATGTAGTTAGGGAGTTACTGCTACATTATGGGACTGACAGGAAGCAGGGAGATCAGTTATACTACTGGGACTGACGGGAAGCAGGGAGATCAATCACACTACTGGGACTGAAAGGAAGCAGGGAGATCAGTTACACTACTGGGACTGACAGGAAGCAGGGAGATCAGTTACACTACTGGTACTGACAGGAAGCAAGGAGATCAATCACACTACTGGGACTGAAAGGAAGCAGGGAGATCAGTTACACTACTGGGACTGACAGGAAGCAGGAGATCAATCACACTACTGGGACTGAAAGGAAGCAGGGAGATCAGTTACACTACTGGGACTGACAGGAAGCAGCTGAGATCAATCACACTACTGGGACTGACAGGAAGCAGCGAGATCAATCACACTACTGGGATTGACAGGAAGCAGGGAGATCAGTTACACTACTGGGACTGACCTCGAGATCAATCCCACAGCTGGGACTGACAGGAAGCAGAGGAGATCAAACACACTACTGGGACTGACAGGAAGCAGGGAGATCAGTTACACTACTGGGACTGACAGGAAGCAGGGAGATCAATCACACTACTGGGACTGACAGGAAGCAGGGAGATCAGTTACACTACTGGGACTGACAGGGAAGTTGGAGATCAATCACACTACTGGGACTCAGGAAGCAGGGAGATCAGTTACACTGCTGGGACTGACAGGAAGCAGGGAGATCAGTTACACTACTGGGACTGACAGGAAGCAGGGAGATCAGTCACACTACTGGGACTGACAGGAAGCAGGAGATCAGTTACACTACTGGGACTGACAGGAAGCAGGGAGATCAGTTACACTACTGGGACTGACAGGAAGCAGGGAGATCAGTTACACTACTGGGACTGACAGGAAGCAGGGAGATCAGTTACACTACTGGGACTGACGGGAAGCAGGAGATCAGTTACACTACTGGGACTGACAGGAAGCAGGGAGATCAGTTACACTACTGGGACTGATGGGAAGCAGGGAGATCAGTTACACTACTGGGACTGACAGGAAGCAGGGAGATCAGTTACACTACTGGGACTGACAGGAAGCAGGGAGATCAGTTACACTACTGGGACTGACAGGAAGCAGGGAGATCAGTTACACTACTGGGACTGACAGGAAGCAGGGAGATCAGTTACACTACTGGGACTGACAGGAAGCAGGGAGATCAGTTACACTACTGGGACTGATGGGAAGCAGGGAGATCAGTTACACTACTGGGACTGACAGGAAGCAGGGAGATCAATCACACTACTGGGACTGACAGGAAGCAGGGAGATCAGTTACACTACTGGGACTGACAGGAAGCAGCGAGATCAGTTACACTACTGGGACTGACAGGAAGCAGCGAGATCAATCACACTACTGGGACTGACAGGAAGCAGCGAGATAAATCACACTACTGGGACTGACAGGAAGCAGGGAGATCAATCACACTACTGGGACTGACAGGAAGCAGAGAGATCAATCACACTACTGGGACTGACAGGAAGCAGGGAGATCAATCACACTACTGGGACTGACAGGAAGCAGGGAGATCAGTTACACTACTGGGACTGACAGGAAGCAGCGAGATCAATCACACTACTGGGACTGACAGGAAGCAGCGAGATCAATCACACTACTGGGATTGACAGGAAGCAGGGAGATCAGTTACACTACTGGGACTGACAGGAAGCAGCGAGATCAATCCCACTGCTGGGACTGACAGGAAGCAGGGAGATCAATCACACTACTGGGACTGACAGGAAGCAGGGAGATCAGTTACACTACTGGGACTGACAGGAAGCAGGGAGATCAATCACACTACTGGGACTGACAGGAAGCAGGGAGATCAGTTACACTACTGGGACTGACAGGAAGCAGGGAGATCAATCACACTACTGGGACTGACAGGAAGCAGGGAGATCAGTTACACTGCTGGGACTGACAGGAAGCAGGGAGATCAATCACACTACTGGGACTGACAGGAAGAGGGGAGATCAGTTACACTACTGGGACTGACAGGAAGCAGGGAGATCAGTTACACTGCTGGGACTGACAGGAAGCAGGGAGATCAGTTACACTACTGGGACTGACGGGAAGCAGGGAGATCAGTTACACTACTGGGACTGACAGGAAGCAGGGAGATCAGTTACACTACTGGGACTGACAGGAAGCAGGGAGATCAGTTACACTACTGGGACTGACAGGAAGCAGGGAGATCAGTTACACTACTGGGACTGACAGGAAGCAGGGAGATCAGTTACACTACTGGGACTGATGGGAAGCAGGGAGATCAGTTACACTACTGGGACTGACAGGGAAGCAGGGAGATCAGTTACATTACTGGGACTGACGGGAAGCAGGGAGATCAGTTACACTACTGGGACTGATGGGAAGCAGGGAGATCAGTTACACTACTGGGACTGATGGGAAGCAGGGAGATCAGTTACACTACTGGGACTGACAGGAAGCAGGGAGATCAGTTACACTACTGGGACTGACAGGAAGCAGGAGATCAATCACACTACTGGGACTGACAGGAAGCAGCGAGATCAATCACACTACTGGGACTGACAGGAAGCAGCGAGATCAATCACACTACTGGGACTGACAGGAAGCAGCGAGATCAATCACACTACTGGGACTGACAGGAAGCAGGAGATCAATCACACTACTGGGACTGACAGGAAGCAGGGAGATCAGTTACACTACTGGGACTGATGGGAAGCAGGGAGATCAGTTACATTACTGGGACTGACAGGAAGCAGGGAGATCAGTTACACTACTGGGACTGACAGGAAGCAGGAGATCAATCACACTACTGGGACTGACAGGAAGCAGCAAGATCAGTTACACTACTGGGACTGACAGGAAGCAGGGAGATCAGTTACACTACTGGGACTGACAGGAAGCAGGGAGATCAGTTACACTACTGGGACTGACAGGAAGCAGGAGATCAGTTACACTACTGGGACTGATGGGAAGCAGGAGATCAGTTACACTACTGGGACTGACAGGAAGCAGGGAGATCAGTTACACTACTGGGACTGACAGGAAGCAGGAGATCAGTTACACTACTGGGACTGATGGGAAGCAGGAGATCAGTTACACTACTGGGACTGATGGGAAGCAGGAGATCAGTTACACTACTGGGACTGACAGGAAGCAGGGAGATCAGTTACACTACTGGGACTGACAGGAAGCAGGGAGATCAATCACACTACTGGGACTGACAGGAAGCAGGGAGATCAATCACACTACTGGGACTGACGGGAAGCAGGAGATCAGATACACTACTGGGACTGACAGGAAGCAGGAGATCAATCACACTACTGGGGACTGACAGGAAGCAGGGAGATCAATCACACTACTGGGACTAACAGGAAGCAGGGAGATCAGTTACACTACTGGGACTGACAGGAAGCAGGGAGATCAGTTACACTACTGGGACTGACAGGAAGCAGGGAGATCAGTTACACTACTGGGACTGACAGGAAGCAGGGAGATCAGTTACACTACTGGGACTGACAGGAAGCAGGGAGATCAGTTACACTACTGGGACTGACAGGAAGCAGGGAGATCAGTTACACTGCTGGGACTGACAGGAAGCAGGGAGATCAGTTACACTACTGGGACTGACAGGAAGCAGCGAGATCAATCACACTACTGGGACTGACAGGAAGCAGCGAGATCAATCACACTACTGGGACTGACAGGAAGCAGGAGATCAATCACACTACTGGGACTGACAGGAAGCAGGGAGATCAGTTACACTACTGGGACTGACAGGAAGCAGGGAGATCAGTTACACTACCTGGACTGATGGGAAGCAGGGAGATCAGTTACACTACTGGGACTGACAGGAAGCAGGGAGATCAGTTACATTACTGGGACTGACAGGAAGCAGGGAGATCAGTTACACTACTGGGACTGATGGGAAGCAGGGAGATCAGTTACACTACTGGGACTGATGGGAAGCAGGGAGATCAGTTACACTACTGGGACTGACAGGAAGCAGGGAGATCAGTTACACTACTGGGACTGCTGACAGGAAGCATGGAAATCAATCACACTACTGGGACTGACAGGAAGCAGGAGATCAATCACACTACTGGGACTGACAGGAAGCAGGGAGATCAGATACACTACTGGGACTGATGGGAAGCAGGGAGATCAGTTACACTACTGGGACTGACAGGAAGCAGGGAGATCAGTTACACTACTGGGACTGATGGGAAGCAGGGAGATCAGTTACACTACTGGGACTGACAGGAAGCAGGGAGATCAGTTACACTACTGGGACTGACAGGAAGCAGGAGATCAATCCCACTGCTGGGACTGACAGGAAGCAGGGAGATCAATCACACTACTGGGACTGACAGGAAGCAGGGAGATCAGTTACACTACTGGGACTGACAGGAAGCAGGAGATCAATCACACTACTGGGACTGACAGGAAGCAGGGAGATCAGTTACACTACTGGGACTGACAGGAAGCAGGGAGATCAATCACACTACTGGGACTGACAGGAAGCAGGAGATCAATCACACTACTGGGACTGACAGGAAGCAGGGAGATCAATCACACTACTGGGACTGACAGGAAGCAGGGAGATCAGTTACACTACTGGGACTGACAGGAAGCAGGGAGATCAATCACACTGCTGGGACTGACAGGAAGCAGGGAGATCAGTTACACTACTGGGACTGACAGGAAGCAGGGAGATCAATCACACTACTGGGACTGATGGGAAGCAGGGAGATCAGTTACACTACTGGGACTGACAGGAAGCAGGAGATCAGTTACACTACTGGGACTGACAGGAAGCAGGGAGATCAGTTACACTACTGGGACTGACAGGAAGCAGGAGATCAATCACACTACTGGGACTGACAGGAAGCAGGGAGATCAATCACACTACTGGGACTGACAGGAAGCAGGGAGATCAATCACACTACTGGGACTGACAGGAAGCAGGAGATCAGTTACACTACTGGGACTGACAGGAAGCAGGGAGATCAGTTACACTACTGGGACTGACAGGAAGCAGGGAGATCAGTTACACTACTGGGACTGACAGGAAGCAGGGAGATCAGTTACACTACTGGGACTGACAGGAAGCAGGAGATCAATCACACTACTGGGACTGACAGGAAGCAGGAGATCAATCACACTACTGGGACTGACAGGAAGCAGCGAGATCAATCACACTACTGGGACTGACAGGAAGCAGGGAGATCAGTTACACTACTGGGACTGACAGGAAGCAGGGAGATCAGTTACACTACTGGGACTGACAGGAAGCAGGGAGATCAGTTACACTACTGGGACTGATGGGAAGCAGGGAGATCAGTTACACTACTGGGACTGACAGGAAGCAGGGAGATCAGTTACATTACTGGGACTGACAGGAAGCAGGGAGATCAGTTACACTACTGGGACTGATGGGAAGCAGGGAGATCAGTTACACTACTGGGACTGATGGGAAGCAGGGAGATCAGTTACACTACTGGGACTGACAGGAAGCAGGGAAATCAATCACACTACTGGGACTGACAGGAAGCGGCGAGATCAATCACACTACTGGGACTGACAGGAAGCAGGGAGATCAGATACACTACTGGGACTGATGGGAAGCAGGGAGATCAGTTACACTACTGGGACTGACAGGAAGCAGGGAGATCAGTTACACTACTGGGACTGATGGGAAGCAGGAGATCAGTTACACTACTGGGACTGACGGGAAGCAGGGAGATCAGTTACACTACTGGGACTGACAGGAAGCAGCGAGATCAATCCCACTGCTGGGACTGACAGGAAGCAGGGAGATCAATCACACTACTGGGACTGACAGGAAGCAGGGAGATCAGTTACACTACTGGGACTGACAGGAAGCAGGGAGATCAATCACACTACTGGGACTGACAGGAAGCAGGGAGATCAGTTACACTACTGGGACTGACAGGAAGCAGGGAGATCAATCACACTACTGGGACTGACAGGAAGCAGGGAGATCAATCACACTACTGGGACTGACAGGAAGCAGGGAGATCAATCACACTACTGGGACTGACAGGAAGCAGGGAGATCAGTTACACTACTGGGACTGACAGGAAGCAGGGAGATCAATCACACTACTGGGACTGACAGGAAGCAGGGAGATCAGTTACACTACTGGGACTGACAGGAAGCAGGGAGATCAATCACACTACTGGGACTGATGGGAAGCAGGGAGATCAGTTACACTACTGGGACTGACAGGAAGCAGGGAGATCAGTTACACTACTGGGACTGACAGGAAGCAGGAGATCAGTTACACTACTGGGACTGACAGGAAGCAGCGAGATCAATCACACTACTGGGACTGACAGGAAGCAGCGAGATCAATCACACTACTGGGACTGACAGGAAGCAGGAGATCAATCACCACTACTGGGACTGACAGGAAGCAGGGAGATCAGTTACACTACTGGGACTGATGGGAAGCAGGGAGATCTGTTACACTACTGGGACTGACAGGAAGCAGGGAGATCAGTTACACTACTGGGACTGATGGGAAGCAGGGAGATCAGTTACACTACTGGGACTGACAGGAAGCAGGGAGATCAGTTACACTACTGGGACTGACAGGAAGCAGGAGATCAGTTACACTACTGGGACTGACAGGAAGCAGGGAGATCAGTTACACTACTGGGACTGACAGGAAGCAGGGAGATCAGTTACACTACTGGGACTGACAGGAAGCAGGGAGATCAGTTACACTACTGGGACTGACAGGAAGCAGGAGATCAATCACACTACTGGGACTGACAGGAAGCAGGGAGATCAGTTACACTACTGGGACTGACAGGAAGCAGGGAGATCAATCACACTACTGGGACTGACAGGAAGAGGGAGATCAGTTACACTACTGGGACTGACAGGAAGCAGGGAGATCAGTTACACTACTGGGACTGACAGGAAGCAGGGAGATCAGTTACACTACTGGGACTGACAGGAAGCAGGGAGATCAGTTACACTACTGGGACTGACAGGAAGCAGGGAGATCAATTACACTACTGGGACTGACAGGAAGCAGGGAGATCAGTTACACTACTGGGACTGACGGGAAGCAGGGAGATCAGTTACACTACTGGGACTGACAGGAAGCAGGGAGATCAGTTACACTACTGGGACTGATGGGAAGCAGGGAGATCAGTTACACTACTGGGACTGACAGGAAGCAGGGAGATCAGTTACATTACTGGGACTGACAGGAAGCAGGGAGATCAGTTACACTACTGGGACTGATGGGAAGCAGGGAGATCAGTTACACTACTGGGACTGATGGGAAGCAGGGAGATCAGTTACACTACTGGGACTGACAGGAAGCAGGGAGATCAGTTACACTACTGGGACTGACAGGAAGCAGGGAGATCAATCACACTACTGGGACAGACAGGAAGCAGCGAGATCAATCACACTACTGGGACTGACAGGAAGCAGCGAGATCAATCACACTACTGGGACTGACAGGAAGCAGCGAGATCAATCACACTACTGGGACTGACAGGAAGCAGGGAGATCAATCACACTACTGGGACTGACAGGAAGCAGGGAGATCAGTTACACTACTGGGACTGATGGGAAGCAGGGAGATCAGTTACATTACTGGGACTGACAGGAAGCAGTGAGATCAGTTACACTACTGGGACTGACAGGAAGCAGGGAGATCAATCACACTACTGGGACTGACAGGAAGCAGCAAGATCAGTTACACTACTGGGACTGACAGGAAGCAGGGAGATCAGTTACACTACTGGGACTGACAGGAAGCAGGGAGATCAGTTACACTACTGGGACTGACAGGAAGCAGGGAGATCAGTTACACTACTGGGACTGATGGGAAGCAGGAGATCAGTTACACTACTGGGACTGACAGGAAGCAGGGAGATCAGTTACATTACTGGGACTGACAGGAAGCAGGGAGATCAGTTACACTACTGGGACTGATGGGAAGCAGGGAGATCAGTTACACTACTGGGACTGATGGGAAGCAGGGAGATCAGTTACACTACTGGGACTGACAGGAAGCAGGGAGATCAGTTACACTACTGGGACTGCTGACAGGAAGCAGGGAAATCAATCACACTACTGGGACTGACAGGAAGCGGCGAGATCAATCACACTACTGGGACTGACAGGAAGCAGTGGGATCAGATACACTACTGGGACTGATGGGAAGCAGGGAGATCAATCACACTACTGGGGCTGACAGGAAGCAGGGAGATCAATCACACTACTGGGACTAACAGGAAGCAGGGAGATCAGTTACATTACTGGGACTGACAGGAAGCAGGGAGATCAGTTACACTACTGGGACTGACAGGAAGCAGGGAGATCAGTTACACTACTGGGACTGACAGGAAGCAGGGAGATCAGTTACACTACTGGGACTGACAGGAAGCAGGGAGATCAGTTACACTACTGGGACTGACAGGAAGCAGGGAGATCAGTTACACTGCTGGGACTGACAGGAAGCAGGGAGATCAGTTACACTACTGGGACTGACAGGAAGCAGCGAGATCAATCACACTACTGGGACTGACAGGAAGCAGCGAGATCAATCACACTACTGGGACTGACAGGAAGCAGGGAGATCAGTTACACTACCGGGACTGACGGGAAGCAGGGAGATCAGTTACACTACTGGGACTGACAGGAAGCAGGGAGATCAGTTACACTACCTGGACTGATGGGAAGCAGGGAGATCAGTTACACTACTGGGACTGACAGGAAACAGGGAGATCAGTTACATTACTGGGACTGACAGGAAGCAGGGAGATCAGTTACACTACTGGGACTGATGGGAAGCAGGGAGATCAGTTACACTACTGGGACTGATGGGAAGCAGGGAGATCAGTTACACTACTGGGACTGACAGGAAGCAGGAGATCAGTTACACTACTGGGACTGCTGACAGGAAGCATGGAAATCAATCACACTACTGGGACTGACAGGAAGCGACGAGATCAATCACACTACTGGGACTGACAGGAAGCAGGGAGATCAGATACACTACTGGGACTGATGGGAAGCAGGGAGATCAGTTACACTACTGGGACTGACAGGAAGCGGGGAGATCAGTTACACTACTGGGACTGATGGGAAGCAGGGAGATCAGTTACACTACTGGGACTGACAGGAAGCAGGGAGATCAGTTACACTACTGGGACTGACAGGAAGCAGCGAGATCAATCCCACTGCTGGGACTGACAGGAAGCAGGGAGATCAATCACACTACTGGGACTGACAGGAAGCAGGGAGATCAGTTACACTACTGGGACTGACAGGAAGCAGGAGATCAATCACACTACTGGGACTGACAGGAAGCAGGGAGATCAGTTACACTACTGGGACTGACAGGAAGCAGGGAGATCAATCACACTACTGGGACTGACATGAAGCAGGGAGATCAATCACACTACTGGGACTGACAGGAAGCAGGGAGATCAATCACACTACTGGGACTGACAGGAAGCAGGGAGATCAGTTACACTGTTGGGACTGACAGGAAGCAGGGAGATCAATCACACTGCTGGGACTGACAGGAAGCAGGGAGATCAGTTACACTACTGGGACTGACAGGAAGCAGGGAGATCAATCACACTACTGGGACTGATGGGAAGCAGGGAGATCAGTTACACTATTGGGACTGACAGGAAGCAGGGAGATCAGTTACACTACTGGGACTGACAGGAAGCAGGAGATCAGTTACACTACTGGGACTGACAGGAAGCAGCGAGATCAATCACACTACTGGGACTGACAGGAAGCAGCGATATCAATCACACTACTGGGACTGACAGGAAGCAGGGAGATCAATCACCCTACTGGGACTGACAGGAAGCAGGGAGATCAGTTACACTACTGGGACTGACAGGAAGCAGGGAGATCAGTTACACTACTGGGACTGACAGGAAGCAGGGAGATCAGTTACACTACTGGGACTGACAGGAAGCAGGGAGATCAGTTACACTACTGGGACTGACAGGAAGCAGCGAGATCAATCACACTACTGGGACTGACAGGAAGCAGCGAGATCAATCACACTACTGGGACTGACAGGAAGCAGCGAGATCAATCACACTACTGGGACTGACAGGAAGCAGGGAGATCAGTTACACTACTGGGACTGACAGGAAGCAGGGAGATCAGTTACACTACTGAGACTGACAGGAAGCAGGGAGATCAGTTACACTACCTGGACTGATGGGAAGCAGGGAGATCAGTTACACTACTGGGACTGACAGGAAGCAGGGAGATCAGTTACATTACTGGGACTGACAGGAAGCAGGGAGATCAGTTACACTACTGGGACTGATGGGAAGCAGGGAGATCAGTTACACTACTGGGACTGATGGGAAGCAGGGAGATCAGTTACACTACTGGGACTGCTGACAGGAAGCAGGGAAATCAATCACACTACTGGGACTGACAGGAAGCGGCGAGATCAATCACACTACTGGGACTGACAGGAAGCAGGGAGATCAGATACACTACTGGGACTGATGGGAAGCAGGGAGATCAGTTACACTACTGGGACTGACAGGAAGCAGGAGATCAGTTACACTACTGGGACTGATGGGAAGCAGGGAGATCAGTTACACTACTGGGACTGACAGGAAGCAGGGAGATCAGTTACACTACTGGGACTGACAGGAAGCAGGAGATCAATCCCACTGCTGGGACTGACAGGAAGCAGGGAGATCAATCACACTACTGGGACTGACAGGAAGCAGGGAGATCAGTTACACTACTGGGACTGACAGGAAGCAGGGAGATCAATCACACTACTGGGACTGACAGGAAGCAGGGAGATCAGTTACACTGGGACTGGAGATCAATCACACTACTGGGACTGACAGGAAGCAGGAGATCAATCACACTACTGGGACTGACAGGAAGCAGATCAATCACACTACTGGGACTGATCAGGTCACACTGTTGGGACTGACAGGAAGCAGGGAGATCAATCACACTGCTGGGACTGACAGGAAGCAGGGAGATCAGTTACACTACTGGGACTGACAGGAAGCAGGAGATCAATCACACTACTGGGACTGATGGGAAGCAGGGAGATCAGTTACACTACTGGGACTGACAGGAAGCAGGGAGATCAGTTACACTACTGGGACTGACAGGAAGCAGGAGATCAGTCACACTACTGGGACTGACAGGAAGCAGCGAGATCAATCACACTACTGGGACTGACAGGAAGCAGCGATATCAATCACACTACTGGGACTGACAGGAAGCAGGGAGATCAATCACACTACTGGGACTGACAGGAAGCAGGGAGATCAGTTACACTACTGGGACTGACAGGAAGCAGGGAGATCTGTTACACTACTGGGACTGACAGGAAGCAGGGAGATCAGTTACACTACTGGGACTGATGGGAAGCAGGGAGATCAGTTACACTACTGGGACTGACAGGAAGCAGGGAGATCAGTTACATTACTGGGACTGACAGGAAGCAGGGAGATCAGTTACACTACTGGGACTGACAGGAAGCAGGGAGATCAGTTACACTACTGGGACTGCTGACAGGAAGCAGGGAAATCAATCACACTACTGGGACTGACAGGAAGCGGCGAGATCAATCACACTACTGGGACTGACAGGAAGCAGGGAGATCAGATACACTACTGGGACTGATGGGAAGCAGGGAGATCAGTTACACTACTGGGACTGACAGGAAGCAGCGAGATCAATCACACTGCTGGGACTGACAGGAAGCAGGGAGATCAATCACACTACTGGGACTGACAGGAAGCAGGGAGATCAGTTACACTACTGTGACTGACAGGAAGCAGGGAGATCAATCACACTACTGGGACTGACAGGAAGCAGGGAGATCAGTTACACTGTTGGGACTGACAGGAAGCAGGGAGATCAATCACACTACTGGGACTGACAGGAAGCAGGGAGATCAGTTACACTACTGGGACTGACAGGAAGCAGGGAGATCAATCACACTACTGGGACTGATGGGAAGCAGGGAGATCAGTTACACTACTGGGACTGACAGGAAGCAGGGAGATCAGTTACACTACTGGGACTGACAGGAAGCAGGGAGATCAGTTACACTACTGGGACTGACAGGAAGCAGCGAGATCAATCACACTACTGGGACTGACAGGAAGCAGCGATATCAATCACACTACTGGGACTGACAGGAAGCAGGGAGATCAATCACCCTACTGGGACTGACAGGAAGCAGGGAGATCAGTTACACTACTGGGACTGATGGGAAGCAGGGAGATCTGTTACACTACTGGGACTGACAGGAAGCAGGGAGATCAGTTACACTACTGGGACTGATGGGAAGCAGGGAGATCAGTTACACTACTGGGACTGACAGGAAGCAGGGAGATCAGTTACATTACTGGGACTGACAGGAAGCAGGGAGATCAGTTACACTACTGGGACTGACAGGAAGCAGGGAGATCAGTTACACTACTGGGACTAATGGGAAGCAGGGAGATCAGTTACACTACTGGGTCTGACAGGAAGCAGGGAGATCAGTTACACTACTGGGACTGACAGGAAGCAGGGAGATCAGTTACACTACTGGGACTGATGGGAAGCAGGGAGATCAGTTACACTACTGAGACTAATGGGAAGCAGGGGATCAGTTACACTACTGTGTCTGACAGGAAGCAGGGAGATCAGTTACACTACTGGGACTGATGGGAAGCAGGGAGATCAGTTACACTACTGGGACTGACAGGAAGCAGGGAGATCAGTTACACTACTGGGACTGACAGGAAGCAGGGAGATCAATCACACTACTGGGACTGACAGGAAGCAGGGAGATCAGTTACACTACTGGGACTGACAGGAAGCAGGGAGATCAGTTACACTACTGGGACTGATGGGAAGCAGGGAGATCAGTTACACTACTGGGACTAATGAAAAGCAGGGAGATCAGTTACACTACTGGGACTGACAGGAAGCAGGGAGATCAGTTACACTACTGGGACTGATGGGAAGCAGGGAGATCAGTTACACTACTGGGACTGACAGGAAGCAGGGAGATCAGTTACACTACTGGGACTGACAGGAAGCAGGGAGATCAGTTACACTACTGGGACTGACAGGAAGCAGGGAGATCGGACAAGATGCGGATGGGAACACGTTATTTTACAGTTCTGTCCCCGCCACCATTCTATACCTGGTACGACTACTTTAAAATACTCACTTACACATCGTTCTAAGTAAATAGCAGGTACTGTAAATAGCACAGTAGAAAAGGTGTTACCTAACCAAAGTGTTTACAGTGACATACAACTGTGCTTCCCTGTTCTAAAAGGAGGACATTGAGGCTGAGAGAGGTGCAGTATATTCTCCTGTTGTTATGTCTGCTAAGTGAGGCTTGTTTTGGAGTTAGAAGTCATTTCCTCTAATTGGAGCAGGCGATGAAGCTAATTAGTGCCAAGGCCGGACACAGAGTAAGCAGCCAATCACAGCAACAGGAGCGTGGCCTCATAGGATCACAAGACATTAGCAGCCGAGTGCTGATTCTAACACTGATATGATAAACACAGTCTACAGGGGCTTTGCATGACAGGAGAGGAGGAGGAGGGAGACAGTGTGTATGTGTGTGTGTGTGTGTGTGTGTGTGTGTGTGTGTGTGTGTGTGTGTGTGTGTGTGTGTGTGTGTGTGTGTGTGTGTGTGAATAGGTCTGAGACACTGTCACCACCGCTTCAAGGAGCTGACAGGCGAGAAATCTGTTCAGACGGCTTAAGGAATTGAGGGGCTGTGACAGACCCCCCCTCGCACAACCTCATTATCACTTCCTGTGGGTAACACACCCTGCCCTGACCCTCCACCTATGACCCTTTAGAGACAAGCTCTTTCATCACAGAGACACACGTCAATACCGCCGAGCGATATCTGAGATGTAACACCTTATAGATTCAATAAGACCTGCACAGAGGGAGAGGCTCAGACACAGCAGGAAGAGAGGGGTGTTTCTGTGTCTGCGCCCGCGCTTGCCTGTGTACGTGATCATCTATAAACGCTGCCAGACAGGATAAACACTTGAACAAGTCAATAGCTCAGTGAGTGGGGGTGCACACTATAAAGTCTCTGGTGACTATCGATTATGATAGGAAACATTTCCCTTTTTTAAATACACCTTAATCTGGTAAAAAGTGGAATATCATCTATTGTACAGGTCACAATGTAGTAAGAGTAGTAATGGAAGCATCATAAAGCCTTTATATACATGACATAAACACTATGTAATGAATATGTTACAAGAGTGTAATGAAACCCACACGTGAGGGAGACACAATAGGGCGAGTTAACACTTACTCAGCTCTTTTCGTGTGCTAGCTGAGGATAAACCCCTTCTGTGTCTCCATATTGAGGAAGGGCAGATTAAACTGTATTTGCCCACAGGTCATGAGCTCCATCACATGTCCCCTGTCCTCAGACACCAGATCTATCTGGTGGATCTC
>NW_024609834.1:1980000-2002500 GCF_018296145.1 Oncorhynchus tshawytscha
AGTCGTCTGCAAACTTAATGGTGTTGGAGTCGTGCCTCTGGCCATGCAGTCGTGGGTGAACAGGGAGTACAGGAGGGGACTGAGCACACACCCCTGGGGAGCTCCAGTGTTGAGGATCAACGTCGCAGATGTGTGGCTAACTACCCTCACCACCTGGGGGCGGCCCGTCAGGAAGTCCAGGATCCAGTTGCAGAGGGAGGTGTTTAGTAACAGGATCCTTAGCTTGGTGATGAACTTTGAGGGTACTATGGTGTTGAACGCTGAGCGGTAGTCAATGAATAGCATTCTCACATAAGTGTTCCTTTTGTCCAGGTGGGAAAGGGCAGTGTGGAGTGCAATAGAGATTGCATCATCTTTGGATCTGTTTGGGCGGTATGCAAATTGGAGTGGGTCTAGGGTTTCTGGGATCATGGTGTTGGTGTGAGCCATTACCAACCTTTTAAAGCACTTCATTGCTATGGACGTGAGTGCTACCGGTCTGTAGTCATTTAGGCAGGTTGCCTTAGTGTTCTTGGGCACAGGGACTACGGTGGTCTGCTTGAAACATGTTGGTATTATAGACTCAATCAGGGACATGTTGAAAATGTCAGTGAAGACAACTGCCAGTTGGTCAGCACATGCCCAAAGCACACGTCCTGGTAATCAGTCCGGCCCCGCAGCCCTGTGAATGTTGACCTGTTTAAAGCTCTTACTCATGTCGGCTACGGAGAGCGTAATCACACAGTCGTCCGGAACAGCTGATGCTCTCATGCATGCCTCAGTGTTGCTTGCCTCAAAGCTAGCATAGAAGCGATTTAGCTTGTCTGGTAGGCTCGGGTCACTGGGCAGCTCGCGGCTGTGCTTCCCTTTGTAGTCTGTAATAGTTTGCAAGCCCTGCCACATAAGACGAGCATCAGAGCCGGTGTAGTATGATTCAATCTTAGCTCTGCATTGACGCTTTGCTGTTTGATGGTTTGTCGCAGGGCATAGCAGGATTTCTTGTAAGCTTCCGGGTTAGAGTCCTGCACCTTGAAAGCAGCAGCTATACCCTTTAGCTCAGTGCGAATGTTGCCTGTAATCCATGGCTTCTGGTTGGGGTATGTACGTACAGTCACTGTGGGGACAACGTCCTCGATGAACTAATTGATAATGACAGTGACTGATGTGGTGTACTCCTCAATGCCATCGGAAGAATCCCGGAACATATTCCAGTCTGTGATAGCAAAACAGTCCTGTAGTTTAGCATCTGCTTCATCTGACCACTTTTTTATAGACCGAGTCACTGGTGCCTCCTGCATTAATTTTTGCTTGTAAGCAGGAATCAGGAGGATAGAGTTGTGGTTGGATTTACCAAACAACATGAAAAATAAAACGAGTTGTATATTGACATAACCTGAAAGGCCGCTCAGCAAGGAAGAAGCCACTGCTCCAAAACCGTCATAAAAAAAGCCAGACTACGGTTTGCAACTGCACATGGGGACAAAGATCGTACTTTTCGGAGAAATGTCCTCTGGTCTGATGAAACAAAAATAGAACTGTTTGGCCATAATGACCATTGTTATGTTTGGAGGAAAAAGGGTGAGGCTTGCAAGCCGAAGAACACCAACCGTGAAGCATGGGGGTGGCAGCATCATGTTGTGGGGGTGCTTTGCTGAAGGAGGGACTGGTGCACTTCACAAAATAGATGGCATCATGAGAAGGAAAATTATGTGGATATATTGAAGCAACATCTCAAGACATCAATCAGGAAGTTAAAGCTTGGTCCATATTGGGTCTTCCAAGTGGACAATGACCCCAAGCATACTTCCAAAGTTGAGGCCAAATGGCTTAAGGACAACAAAGTCAAGGTATTGGAGTGGCCATCACAAAGCCCTGACCTCAATGCTATAGAAAATGTGTGGGCAGAACTGAAAAACTGTGTGCGAGCAAGGAGGCCTACAAACCTGACTCAGTTACACCAGCTCAGTCAGGAGGAATGGGCCAAAATTCACCCAATTCACCCGGCTACCCGAATTGTTTGGCCCAAGATAAACAATTTAAAGGCAATGCTACCAAATACTATTTGAGTGTATGTAAACTTCTGACCCACTGGGAATGTGATGAAAGAAATAAAAGCTGAAATAAATCATTGTCTCTACTATTATTCTGACATTTCACATTCTTAAAATAAGAATGTAAGCTACAAGAGGCTATAGAATGTAAGCTACAAGAGGCTATAAGCTACAAGAGGCCAGAACTACAGTACCAATCAACATTCAGTCCCTACGTCCCATTGATTCCCATTAATCATGACATCATTCGCCAGTAGAGGAATGTGTCCATGTAGTTACAGACTACAACACCCTCTGACTCTGACCTTTAATCCCTGGCTGACTCCTCATGACCCCAGAGAACAGTAGCTGCTTTCAAGCTGCAGTAACACACTCCATTAGGTATGACACCTGCTCCCTCACACACACAGACACACACACACAATGTCCCTTTAGACATGGTAATACAGTCAGGTGGCTTCGTGATGAGATTCCACAGTCATTACAGGGAGAGGGGTCATGAGGGGAACCTGTAGAGAAACAATGTATGAACAGGGGACAGTTCAGACATGATTCAATGCTGTGTGTGTGTGTGTGTGTGTGTGTGTGTGTGTGTGTGTGTGCGTCTATAGTATAACTGAGGAATAGCCTGCCCTCTCATTTCCTTACACTGCCAGTGTGGAGGCCATTTGTTGTGCGCATGTGCGCCCCAGGCTGGTCAGCTCTGCTCTGACAACTCAGTGGTAGCCATCTGCTGCCAGTCACACCAAGAGAAGACAACCAGCTAAACAATAGGGAGCAATGACAGGCCAGGATTTGTGTGTGTGTGTGTGTGTGTGTGTGTGTGTGTGTGTGTATACCAACAGTCCCTCCACAGATCCTAATCTGGCCCTCAGTGAGCATGTGCAGAGGGGTGTGGTAGATGTTGATAGGCTGCCTCTGTTACCAGGCAATAGATAAACAAGCAGGCATGGTGATCTGAGATAGATAGCATGCCTGTTTATGTGTGTGTGTTTAGGGAGGAGAATGTGTGTGCATGCACGTATGGGTGTGTGTGTGTGTGTGTGTGGTGTGCAGGTTCAGGTTTGCAAGTTTGTAGACAGATGGTGTAGTATGTGCGTGAGAGAGAGAGCGAGCTGGGGATGTGACATCCTTCTGACAGACAGGCAGGCAGACAGGCAGGCAGACATACAGACAGACAGTCAGCTGAGCACGGGCCCGCCAGGCAGTGTGCCCGCCATGCAGCCTCTACCCTCACACTAAGCTACCTATACCCTCCCACCCTATTCCCCTGTAGTCCACCCCTACACCCTCACATCTCTTAGAATATTATGGTGATTCGTCAGCACCTGTCAGTGCTGAGCCCCAAGCTCCTTAGACAAATAGACACAGTTTGAGTGACAAACTGATAGACAGGCCAACAATCTAATCTTCACAAATTTAATAGCGTTGGACTCGTAACCAAAAGGTTGTAAGATCAAATCCCCCCCTGAACAGGCAGTTAACCCACTGTTCCTCGGCCGTCATTGAAAATAAGAATGTGTTCATAACTGACTTGCCTGGTTAAATAAAGGTACATGTTTTGTTTTTTTAACTGTAGTGAACCACTCCCTTTATTCTGCTATAGAGATGGAGAAAAGTGAGAGAGAAAGAGTGAAAGAGAGAGCTAGAGAGAGAGAGAGAGATCAAAGAGGGGGGTTGGAAGCGATAGATCAGTAGGTGTGTATCCAGCAGGCAGGTAGGCAGCTCCCCTAAACCACAGTCTCTGTAGAGTCAGTCAGTGGGCGGTGTGTAATGACAGACAACAACAACCACCGCCCACACACCTTCACACACCTTCACTGTTGCTGTCTTTTCATTACCTCATCTGAGCCTTAGCCAGAAAACAGTGTGTGTGTGTGTGAGTGTGTGTGTGTGTGTGTGTTAACACTTCAAAGACACTGTCAGAAAAGCTCTCAAAACATCTACCTGCCTGACAGGAATATGCCTACGTGTGTGCAGAGCCTCTATTGGCTGTGGGCTATAGTAAATCACCAGCACAGTAAGCCTGGCATAACCACCACTGGCACCGTAACGTGCTATTCATGTGGGCAGAACTATTGATAGTGATCTAGCTGCAGACTGAATGACAGTCATCGTCTGGGTGAGAATACAACAGTTATTAAGATGATGATTAGGACTTGAACAGGATGGTGTCTGTCACTAAACACTGATCTAGAACCAGCTTACGCTTGCCTCTCCCTACCCTTACTGTTGGATGTGAAAACCTTAAACTGATCTTAGATCATTGTGCAACATCATATCTATATCATCATATATCAGTGCAACATCATATCTAAGGGCAACCAGTGTCTGAAAGAGAGTGAGGCCTCCATCAAACTAGTGTGTTTCAGTTCTAATTGGTAGACACTACGTAGTCAAACTAGTGTGTTTCAGTTCTAATTGGTAGATACTAAGTAGTCAAACTAGTGTGTTTCAGTTCTAATTGGTAGATACTAAGTAGTCAAACTAGTGTGTTTCAGTTCTAATTGGTAGATACTAAGTAGTCAAACTAGTGTGTTTCAGTTCTAATTGGTAGATACTAAGTAGTCAAACTAGTGTGTTTCAGGTCTAATTGGTAGACACTAAGTAGTCAAACTAGTGTGTTTCAGTTCTAATTGGTAGACACTAAGCAGTCAAACTAGTGTGTTTCAGTTCTAATTGGTAGATACTAAGTAGTCAAACTAGTGTTTCAGTTCTAATTGGTAGACACTAAGTAGTCAAACTAGTGTGTTTCAGTTCTAATTGGTAGACACTAAGTAGTCAAACTAGTGTGTTTCAGTTCTAATTGGTAGATACTAAGTAGTCAAACTAGTGTGTTTCAGTTCTAATTGGTAGACACTAAGTAGTCAAACTAGTGTGTTTCAGGTCTAATTGGTAGACACTAAGCAGTCAAACTAGTGTGTTTCAGTTCTAATTGGTAGACACTAAGCAGTCAAACTAGTGTGCTTCAGTTCTAATTGGTAGACACTAAGTAGTCAAACTAGTGTGTTTCAGTTCTAATTGGTAGATACTAAGTAGTCAAACTAGTGTGTTTCAGTTCTAATTGGTAGACACTAAGTAGTCAAACTAGTGTGTTTCAGTTCTAATTGGTAGATACTAAGTAGTCAAACTAGTGTGTTTCAGTTCTAATTGGTAGATACTAAGTAGTCAAACTAGTGTGTTTCAGTTCTAATTGGTAGACACTAAGTAGTCAAACTAGTGTGTTTCAGTTCTAATTGGTAGACACTAAGCAGTCAAACTAGTGTGTTTCAGTTCTAATTGGTAGACACTAAGCAGTCAAACTAGTGTGTTTCAGTTATAATTGGTAGACACTAAGTAGTCAAACTAGTGTGTTTCAGTTCTAATTGGTAGACACTAAGCAGTCAAACTAGTGTGTTTCAGTTCTAATTGGTAGACACTAAGTAGTCAAACTAGTGTGTTTCAGTTCTAATTGGTAGATACTAAGTAGTCAAACTAGTGTGTTTCAGTTCTAATTGGTAGACACTAAGTAGTCAAACTAGTGTGTTTCAGGTCTAATTGGTAGACACTAAGCAGTCAAACTAGTGTGTTTCAGTTCTAATTGGTAGACACTAAGTAGTCAAACAAATTAGTTTCAGTTCTAATTGGTAGACACTAAGTAGTCAAACTAGTGTGCTTCAGTTTAGTTAAGGATGAGTTCTTGTTGCACCTGGGCTATCCTTTGAAACACTCAGTCCACCCCGAACCCCCTCCACTCATTTCCACGGAAACCAGATGGGCTGTGATGCCCTCAAGGTAAGGAACTGTGTGTGTGTTTGTGTACTGTATGTGTGTGTTGCGTAGATTCTATAGTTTGACTGAGCGGTGTTTGTATATGTCCGTCTATAAGTTGTGTGTTTGCGTCTAGGTGTGTGTGTTGCGTTTGTGTCTAGATGTGTGTGTTGTGTTTGTGTATATGTGTTTGTTTTGTTTGACAGACGTGTGTGTGTGTGTGTGTGTTTAGCGGCACCTAGGCAGCTGTCCCCCCTAGCGCGTCTGGGCGCAAACAGTGTGTGTGTGTGTTTGTGTGTATGTGTATGTGACTGTGTGTGTGACTAGGGGCCAACACATCCTTCTCCCTGAGCTGAGTGTGTGTATCCTAGCAACACGGCAGCCACGGAGCAGCTGGTAGAATAGGCCAAAGCGGCCATGATGGATTTATGAGTGTGTGTGTGTGTGTTACATCTATCAGCTCTGATGTACTGTCTGTGCCATCAGTGATCATACCTACATCACTTTGTCTCACCCTTTAACAACCCCTCACAGACAAACACACACACACACACACACACACACACACACACACACACACACACACACACACACACACACACACACACACACACACACACACACACACAGACGGGTAGGAGGTGTCTAACCACCTCCTCCTTCACCCCACTCCTCCCTTCTCCCACTCTCTCTAACACCCCACTCCTCCCTTCTCGCACTCTCTCTAACATCCCACTCCTCCCTTCTCCCACTCTCTCTAACACCCCACTCCTCCCTTCTCCCACTCTCTCTAACATCCCGCTCCTCCCTTCTCCCACTCTCTCTAACATCCCACTCCTCCCTTCTCCCACTCTCTCTAACACTTCACTCCTCCCTTCTCCCACTCTCTCTAACATCCCACTCCTCCCTTCTCCCACTCTCTCTAACATCCCACTCCTCCCTTCTCCCACTCTCTCTAACATCCCACTCCTCCCTTCTCCCACTCTCTCTAACACTTCACTCCTCCCTTCTCCCACTCTCTCTAACATCCCACTCCTCCCTTCTCCCACTCTCTCTAACACCCCACTCCTCCCTTCTCCCACTCTCTCTAACACCCACTCCTCCCTTCTCCCACTCTCTCTAACACCCCACTCCTCCCTTCTCGCACTCTCTCTAACATCCCACTCCTCCCTTCTCCCACTCTCTCTAACACCCCACTCCTCCCTTCTCCCACTCTCTCTAACATCCCCTCCGCCCTTCTCCCACTCCTCCCTTCTCCCACTCTCTCTAACATCCCACTCCTCCCTTCTTCCACTCTCTCTAACACTTCACTCCTCCCTTCTCCCACTCTCTCTAACATCCCACTCCTCCCTTCTCCTACTCTCTCTAACACTTCACTCCTCCCTTCTCCCACTCTCTCTAACACCCCTTCACTCCTCCCTTCTCCCTCTAACACCCCACTCCTCCCTTCTCCTACTCTCTCTAACATCCCACTCCTCCCTTCTCCCACTCTCTCTAACATCCCACTCCTCCCTTCTCCCCTCTCTCTAACACCCCACTCCTCCCTTCTCCCACTCTCTCTAACACCCCACTCCTCCCTTCTCCCACTCTCTCTAACACCCAATCCTCCCTTCTCCCACTCTCTCTAACACCCCACTCCTCCCTTCTCCCACTCTCTCTAACACCCCACTCCTCCCTTCTCCTACTCTCTCTAACACCCCACTCCTCCCTTCTCCCACTCTCTCTAACATCCCACTCCTCCCTTCTCCCACTCTCTCTAACACCCCACTCCTCCCTTCTCCTACTCTCTCTAACACCCCACTCCTCCCTTCTCCCACTCTCTCTAACATCCCACTCCTCCCTTCTCCCACACTCTCTAACACCCACTCCTCCCTTCTCCCACTCTCTCTAACACCCCACTCCTCCCTTCTCCCACTCTCTCTAACACCCCACTCCTCCCTTCTCCTACTCTCTCTAACACTTCACTCCTCCCTTCTCCCACTCTCTCTAACACTTCACTCCTCCCTTCTCCCACTCTCTCTAACATCCCACTCCTCCCTTCTCCCACTCTCTCTAACACTTCACTCCTCCCTTCTCCCACTCTCTCTAACATCCCACTCCTCCCTTCTCCCACTCTCTAACACTTCACTCCTCCCTTCTCACGCTCTCTCTAACACCTTCCTTCTCCCACTCTCTCTAACATCCCACTCCTCTCTTCTCCCACTCTCTCTAACACCCCACTCCTCCCTTCTCCCACTCTCTCTAACACCCCACTCCTCCCTTCTCCCACTCTCTCTAACATCCCACTCCTCCCTTCTCCCACTCTCTCTAACACCCCACTCCTCCCTTCTCCCACTCTCTCTAACATCCCACTCCTCCCTTCTCCCACTCTCTCTAACACCCCACTCCTCCCTTCTCCCACTCTCTCTAACATCCCACTCCTCCCTTCTCCCACTCCTCCCTTCTCCCTTCTCCCACTCTCTCTAACATCCCACTCCTCCCTTCTTCCACTCTCTCTAACACTTCACTCCTCCCTTCTCCCACTCTCTCTAACATCCCACTCCTCCCTTCTCCTACTCTCTCTAACACTTCACTCCTCCCTTCTCCCACTCTCTCTAACACCCCACTCCTCCCTTCTCCCTCTAACACCCCACTCCTCCCTTCTCCCTACTCTCTCTAACATCCCACTCCTCCCTTCTCCCACTCTCTCTAACACCCCACTCCTCCCTTCTCCTACTCTCTCTAACACTTCACTCCTCCCTTCTCCCACTCTCTCTAACACTTCACTCCTCCCTTCTCCCACTCTCTCTAACATCCCACTCCTCCCTTCTCCCACTCTCTCTAACACTTCACTCCTCCCTTCTCCCGCTCTCTCTAACACCTTCCTTCTCCCACTCTCTCTAACATCCCACTCCTCCCTTCTCCCACTCTCTCTAACACCCCACTCCTCCCTTCTCCCACTCTCTCTAACACCCCACTCCTCCCTTCTCCCGCTCTCTCTAACATCCCACTCCTCCCTTCTCCCACTCTCTCTAACACTTCACTCCCCCCCCGATGAGTCTACAGAGACAGGTCCCATGAGACAGCAGCCTCACAGCATACTAATAGCTAAGCAGCAGCAGATGATACGTGACTGTGTGTGTGTGTGATTGGGTCTTTGTGTGTGTGTTTGAAGATGATGGTATTTGCGTGCACTGAGATCTGATTCAGGACCAAACTTGGAGATGGTGCAGGTGTGTGTGTACTGCATGTTCTAACAGAGCCACACCAGCAATACTGGAGCGTACAGCCACCGCAGGGTCAATTAGTTAGTGAGGTTATATTACACATACACACACCACTTTGAGTGTTCTATTCTTTATACACACCACACACACTGTGAGGGCCTGTGATCCTCGTGTCTGGATGTGTTCTGTGGTAAGAGGGGGCAACGGTCCAAACCCCCAGCTGAATCTGAGGGCCCTGGGCTGGGCAGAACTCTGTCTCCACGGGCCTCTGTACCTGCCAGCTCCAAGCCTGTCTGTCTGTCTGGCAGTATGTGGGCATGTGGATGAACATCAGGCTACGGCTAATCACCAACCCACCCCCAGTTCCCAAACACAGCACGCATCACTGCTGCTCTGTCTCTCTCTCTCACTTTCTTTATCATCATTTCCCCCCCTTTATTTCTCCATCACACTCACTTCCTGAACATACACACACACACACACACACACACACACTACAGGTCACTTGAGTTAGTCTGTCTAGAGAGACATCAATCCCACCTACTGTATCCTCCAGATCCCACATCCAGCCTGACAACAGCTACAGGGATTGGAAACAACTACAAACAACTGGAACTCTGTCAAAACAACAGAAAACAGAGATCTAGATTGGGATCAAGATGAGGGCTGGGAGTGTTTCCAGTTACCAAGGAGGGACAGGAGGAAAGAGAGGGGGTGAGAGGAAGAGAGGTGGGAGAAGGAGAGAGGGAAAGGGTGGGCACTTGTTTTAGTAATGCTTTTGCTCTCTCTGACTTTCTCTCTCTTTCTTGCTCTTGCTATGAGTTCAGTTGTGAGATGTGTGTATTTATGGCGAGGAGAAGAGAGGAAAGGAGAGGTGAGGAGAAGAGAGGAAAGGAGAGGAGAAGACAGGAGAGGAGAAGAGAAGAGAGGACAGGAGAGTTGAGGAGTGGAGAGAAAAGGAGAGGAGAAGACAGGAGAGGAGAGGAGTGGAGAGGAAAGGAGAGGTGAGGAGTGGAGAGGAAAGGAGAGGAGAAGACAGGAGAGGAGAGGAGAAGAGAGGAAAGGAGAGGTGAGGAGTGGAGAGGAAAGGAGAGGAGAAGACAGGAGAGGAGAGGAGAGGACAAGAGAGGAGAGGAGAAGAGAGGACAGGAGGAAAGGAGAGGAGACAACATCAGAGGAGAAGAGAGGACAGGAGAGGTGAGGAGTGGAGAGGAAAGGAGAGGAGATGACAGGAGAGGATAAGAGAAGAGAGGACAGGAGAGGTGAGGAGTGGAGAGGAAAGGAGAGGAGAAGACAGGAGAGGAGAGGAGTGGAGAGGAAAGGAGAGGTGAGGAGTGGAGAGGAAAGGAGAGGAGAAGACAGGAGAGGAGAAGAGAGGAGAGGAGAAGAGAGGACAGGAGAGGTGAGGAGTGGAGAGGAAAGGAGAGGAGAAGACAGGAGAGGAGAGGAGTGGAGAGGAAAGGAGAGGTGAGGAGTGGAGAGGAAAGGAGAGGAGAAGACAGGAGAGGAGAAGAGAGGACAGGAGAGGAGAGGAGTGGAGAGGAGAGGAGAGGAGAGGAGAAGACAGGAGAAGAGAAGAGAAGAGAAGAGAGGACAGGAGAGGAGAAGAGAAGAGAGGACAGGAGAGGAGAGGTGAGGAGTGGAGAGGAAAGGAGAGGAGAAGAGAGGACAGGAGAGGAGAAGAGAGGAGAAGAGAGGACAGGAGAAGTGAGGAGTGGAGAGGAAAGGAGAGGAGAAGACAGGAGAGGAGAAGAGAAGAGAGGAAAGGAGAGGAGAAAAGAGGACAGGAGAGGTGAGGAGTGGAGAGGAAAGGAGAAGACAGGAGAGGAGAAGAGAGGACAGGAGAGGTGAGGAGTGGAGAGGAGATGAAAGGAGAGAAGACAGGAGAGGAGAAGAGAGGACAGGAGAGGTGAGGAGTGGAGAGGAAAGGAGAGGAGAAGACAGGAGAGGAAAGGAGAGGAGAAGAGAAGAGAGGACAGGAGAGGTGAGGAGTGGAGAGGAAAGGAGAGAAGACAGGAGAGGAGAAGAGAGGACAGGAGAGTTGAGGAGTGGAGAGAAAAGGAGAGGAGAGGAGAAGACAGGAGAGGAGAGGGGTGGAGAGGAAAGGAGAGGTGAGGAGTGGAGAGGAAAGGAAAGGAGAGGAGAAGACAGGAGAGGAGAAGAGAAGAGAGGACAGGAGAGTTGAGAGAAAAGGAGAGGGGAGGAGAAGAGAGGAGAGGAGTGGAGAGGAAAGGAGAGGTGTGGAGTGGAGAGGAAAGGGGAGGAGAAGACAGGAGAGGAGAGGAGAAGAGAGGACAGGAGAGGTGAGGAGTGGAGAGGAAAGGAGAGGAGAAGACAGGAGAGGAGAGGAGAAGAGAGGACAGGAGAGGAGAGGAGAAGAGAGGACAGGAGGAAAGGAGAGGAGACAACATGAGAGCAGAAGAGAGGACAGGAGAGTTGAGGAGTGGAGAGGAAAGGAGAGGAGAAGACAGGAGAGGAGAAGAGAAGAGAGGACAGGAGAGGTGAGGAGTGGAGAGGAAAGGAGAGGAGAAGACAGGAGAGGAGAGGAGAGGAGAAGACAGGAGAGGAGAAGAGGAGAGGAGAGGAGAAGAGAGGACAGGAGAGGTGAGGAGTGGACAGGAGAGGTGAGGAGTGGAGAGGAGAGGAGAGGAGAAGACAGGAGAAGAGAAGAGAAGAGAAGAGAAGAGAAGAGAGGACAGGAGAGGAGAAGAGAAGAGAGGACAGGAGAGGAGAGGTGAGGAGGAAAGGGAGAGGAAGGAGGAGAAGGAGGAGGAGGTGAGGAGTGGAGAGGAAAGGAGAGGAGAGAGAGGAGAGAAGAGAGGACAGGAGAGGAGAAGAGAGGAGAAGAGAGGAGTGGAGAGGAAAGGAGAGGTGAGGAGTGGAGAGGAAAGGAGAGGAGAAGACAGGAGAGGGAGAAGAGAGGACAGGAGAGGAGAAGAGAAGAGAGGACAAGAGAGGTGAGGAGTGGAGAGGAAAGGAGAGGAGAAGACAGGAGAGGAGAGGAGTGGAGAGGAAAGGAGAGGTGAGGAGTGGAGAGGAAAGGAGAGGAGAAGACAGGAGAGGAGAAGAGAGGACAGGAGAGGTGAGGAGTGGAGAGGAGAGGAGAAGACAGGAGAAGAGAAGAGAAGAGAAGAGAAGAGAAGAGAGGACAGGAGAGGAGAAGAGAAGAGAAGAGAAGAGAAGAGAAGAGAAGAGAAGAGAAGAGAAGAGAGGAGAAGAGAAGAGAGGACAGGAGAGGAGGAGAGGTGAGGAGGGAGAGAGAGAAAAGGAGAGGAGAAGAGAAGAGAAGAGAGGACAGGAGAGGAGAAGAGAAGAGAAGAGAGGAGAGGAGAGGTGAGGAGTGGAGAGGACAGGAGAGGAGAAGAGAAGAGAGGAAAGGAGAGGAGAAAAGAGGACAGGAGAGGTGAGGAGTGGAGAGGAAAGGAGAGGAGAAGACAGGAGAGGAGAAGAGAGGACAGGAGAGGTGAGGAGTGGAGAGGAGATGAAAGGAGAGAAGACAGGAGAGGAGAAGAGAAGAGAGGACAGGAGGGGTGAGGAGTGGAGACGAAAGGAGAGGAGAAGACAGGAGAGGAGAGGAGAAGAGAGGACAGGAGAGTTGAGGAGTGGAGAGGAAAGGAGAAGAGAAGACAGGAGAGGAGAAGAGAGGACAGGAGGAAAGGAGAGGAGAAACATGAGAGGAGAAGAGAGGACAGGAGAGTTGAGGAGTGGAGAGGAAAGGAGAGGAGAAGACAGGAGAGGAGAGGAGAAGAGAAGAGAGGACAGGACAGGAGAGGTGAGGAGTGGAGAGGAAAGGAGAAGACAGGAGAGGAGAGGAGGACAGGAGAGGAAAGGAGAGGTGAGGAGAGGGAGAGGAAAGGAGAAGACAGGAGAGGAGAAGAGAGGACAGGAGAGGTGAGGAGTGGAGAGGAAAGGAGAGAAGAAGGAGAGGAGACAGGAGAAGAGAGGACAGGAGAGTTGAGGAGTGGAGAGGAAAGGAGAGGAGAGGAGAGAGAGAAGACAGGAGAGGAGAGAGGAGTGGAGAGGAAAGGAGAGGTGAGGAGTGGAGAGGAAAGGAGAGGAGAAGACAGGAGAAGAGAAGAGAGGACAGGACAGGAGAGGTGAGGAGTGGAGAGGAAAGGAGAGAAGACAGGAGAGGAGAAGAGAAGAGAGGACAGGAGAGTTGAGGAGTGGAGAGGAAAGGAGAGGAGAGGAGAAGACAGGAGAGGAGAGGAGTGGAGAGGAAAGGAGAGGTGAGGAGTGGAGAGGAAAGGAGAGGAGAAGACAGGAGAAGAGAAGAGAGGACAGGAGAGTTGAGGAGTGGAGAGAAAAGGAGAGGAGAAGACAGGAGAGGAGAGGAGAAGGGAGGAAAGAGGAGGTGAGGAGTGGAGAGGAAAGGAGAGGAGAAGACAGGAGAGGAGAGGAGAAGAGAGGACAGGAGAGGAGAGGAGAAGGGAGGACAGGAGGAAAGGAGAGGAGACAACATGAGAGGAGCAGAGAGGACAGGAGAGTTGAGGAGTGGAGAGGAAAGGAGAGGAGAAGACAGGAGAGGAGAAGAGAAGAGAGGACAGGAGAGGTGAGGAGTGGAGAGGAAAGGAGAGGAGAAGACAGGAGAGGAGAGGAGTGGAGAGGAAAGGAGAGGTGAGGAGTGGAGAGGAAAGGAGAGGAGAAGACAGGAGAGGAGAAGAGAGGAGAGGAGAGGAGAAGAGAAGAGAGGACAGGAGAGGTGAGGAGTGGAGAGGAAAGGAGAGGAGAAGACAGGAGAGGAGAGGAGTGGAGAGGAAAGGAGAGGTGAGGAGTGGAGAGGAAAGGAGAGGAGAAGACAGGAGAGGAGAGGAGAAGAGAGGAAAGGGGAGGTGAGGAGTGGAGAGGAAAGGAGAGGAGAAGACAGGAGAGGAGAGGAGAAGAGAGGACAGGAGAGGAGAGGAGAAGGGAGGACAGGAGGAAAGGAGAGGAGACAACATGAGAGGAGAAGAGAGGACAGGAGAGTTGAGGAGTGGAGAGGAAAGGAGAGGAGAAGACAGGAGAGGAGAAGAGAAGAGAGGACAGGAGAAGAGAGGTGAGGAGTGGAGAGGAAAGGAGAGGAGAAGACAGGAGAGGAGAGGAGAAGAGAGGAGAAAAGAGGAGAAGACAGGAGAGGAGTCACACACACGTCACCTTACCCTCCCTGTCACACACACACACGTCACCACACACACACACACACACACACACACACACACACACACACACACACACACACACACGTCACCTCACCCCCCTGTCACACATCACGTCACCTCACCCCCCTGTCACACACACGTCACCTCACCCTCCCTGTCACACACACGTCACCTCACCCTCCCTGTCAATCACCCCTTTCTCCCCTCTTCCACTTTCCTTTCTCCTTCAGTTGCCTGGAAACATGGATGGAGGAGGGGAGAAGTGATGTTGCCAATTACTGTGTGTGAAAGGAAGGTGGGTCGGTCTCTGTGTGTGTGCTGTTTCTTTAAGAGGCCGGGGGGACATCCCCACGCCTTCACGGCGCCGTGGTAAGCGGCGCAGTCTGCAAGCTGACACACACGCACACACAAGCACAGCTAACCCCCCTCACACACACACAGGCTGCTTGAGCCAGACCTCAGCCTAACCACTGTCACTTATGCCAATATCCCTCCACACAATATCCCTCCTCTCCCTCTCTCTCTCCCTCCCTCTCCATCAGAAAAATGCCTATCTGCCCGCAGCTCCCCCTCCTTTCCCTCTCTTACTCCCTCCCTCTCTCTCCCACTAGCTCTCTCTCCATCTCTGCATTCATTTCCCTCACCTCCCATCATGTCCCCTCTTCCCCACCCTCACCAATCAATCCCTCCCTCCCTCCCTCCCTCCATTCGTTCCACCTGGTAGTAATCCAAGCTGGCCTAGTGTTGTGTATAATTTAAGGCTCTGTTGAAGAACCACATAAAAGTTACACAGCAGAGCCTCCTAGCCACTTTGAACCCCCTCCCCTCTCTCTCTAAACCTCTCTTTCTGTCTCCCCTCCCTTCATAATTTGCCCTCTTTCCCTCTGTCACATCCCTCAGCCTCTCTATCCATCACTCACCTAGTCTCTCTCTCTCTCTCTCTCTCTCTCTCTCTCTCGGCAGTAGGCCCAGGAAGTCGGAAGTCATTATTGACTGACGCTGCAAGGCTTTGTGGGAGTTCATCTCTCTCCCAGGATCAGAGAGAGCATTTCCATGGCGGCGTGTTCCTAAGCTTAACCAGATTGATTGTTCCTCACCTTCTGTACTCGCCTTTAAATCAATAGCTCTTTGTCTTGTAAAGCAGTGTAAAACAGTAGAGTGAGTGAGTGTGTGTGTGATGAAAGTAATCACTGAGGAGTGTATAAAGGTTTAACCAAGTGTAACACCACCAGACTACAGTAACAAGACTTATAAGGCTTAGAGAGGAGATCAGAGGGAGTGAGGGAGGGATGGAGGGAGGGGCAGAATGACAGAACAGACAAACAGACAGAGAGGAAGGGATACGGAGAGAGCGAGAGAGAGAGAGAGAGAGAGAGCGAGAGAGAGCGAGAGAGACAGAGAGAGAGAGAGAGACAGAGAGAGAGACAGAGAGAGGGGGGAGAGAGAGAGAGACAGAGAGAGAGGGAGAGAGGGAGAGAGAGAGAGAGAGAGAGAGAGAGAGAGGGAGAGAGAGAGAGAGAGAGAGAGAGAGAGAGACAGAGAGAGACAGAGAGAGAGAGAGAGAGAGAGAGAGAGAGAGAGAGAGAGAGAGAGAGAGACAGAGAGAGAGAGAGAGAGACAGAGAGAGAGACAGAGAGAGAGGGGGAGAGAGAGAGAGAGAGAGAGAGAGAGAGAGAGACAGAGAGAGAGAGAGAGAGAGAGAGAGAGACAGAGAGAGACAGAGAGACAGAGAGAGAGAGAGAGAGAGAGACAGAGAGAGACAGAGAGAGACAGAGAGACAGAGAGAGAGAGAGAGAGAGAGAGAGAGAGAGAGAGAGAGAGAGAGAGAGAGAGAGAGAGAGACAGAGAGAGAGAGAGAGAGAGAGAGAGAGAGAGAGAGAGAGAGAGAGAGAGAGAGAGAGAGAGAGAGAGAGAGAGAGAGAGAGAGAGAGAGAGAGAGAGAGAGAGAGAGAGAGAGAGAGAGCGCGAGATCTCGCCGTACCCTCTGCCTGCAATCTCTTGTCCACAGGGTCACGCAGTGATGCTATGACAACCCAGTCTGAGGGACACACACACACTGAATGACTGTGAGAGGCTACAGGCGTTCAATTCTTCTAACAACCCCTGAAACCCTCAGTATGTGTGTGTGTGTGTGTGTGTGTACTTGAGTGAGAGGAGAGCCAAACCTCACCGCCGAGTTGGCCAGGGATTCTGGAGCCAGAGAGAAGACCATGCTTAACCACACCCACCCACCCACCCACCCACCCACCACACCCACCCACCCACCCACCCACACACACACACACACACACACACACACACACACACACACACACACACACACACACACACACACACACACACCACACACACACACACTCTCTCTCTCTCTCTCTCTCTCTCTCTTTAGCTTTCACACACATACTCCTCCTTCCCCTGGCTGGAAAGTGATGGTGGCACTGCTGCCTTACTGAAAAGGTCTCACTGTGTGTGAATACGTCATTCAGGAGGAGAGAGGGTCTGAATGAAAGAGAGAGGAAGAGGGAGAGAGAGGAGGAAGGGGGTAAAAGGAGAGGAGACAGCCACATAGCAGGTCTTCCTCTCTAACCACAAGAAAGCAGAGAGCGAGAGACCCACAAAGAATCCAACAAATCCAGCCTTGATAAACTCGCATATCTATTAGGTGAAATACCACAGTGTGCCGTCACAGCAACAAGACGTGTGACCTGTTGCCACTAGAAAAGAGCAACCAGTGAAGAACAAACATCATTGTAAACACAAACCTATATTTATCTGTCTATTTATTTTCTCTTTCGTACTTTAACTATTTCCACTTTGTTACAGCACTGTATATAGCCAGTAACGTTACATTTGAAATGCGAATTCTTTTGAATATTTTGTGAGTGTTTAAATTTTCACTTGTGTTTATGATCTATTCCACTTGCTTTGCCAATATAAATGTCAGTAGTCAGCACACACACAGCCACTTTGACATGATCAACGGGAGTTCCATTTACCAACACTAAAACGCTTTGGAGACCATTAATATCAGAGACATGTATTTAAAGAATCAAAATATCTGTCACACCCTGACCTTAGTTATCTTTGTTTTCTTTATTATTTTGGTTAGGTCAGGGTGTGATGAGGATGGTATGTGTGTTTTTGTATTGTCTTGTTGTTTTTGTCCTGTCTAGGGTTTTTTGTATATCTATGGGGTTTTGGTATGTCTAGGTATTTGTAGGTCTATGGTGGCCTGAATTGGTTCCCAATCAGAGGCAGCTGTTTATCGTTGTCTCTGATTGGGGATCCTATTTAGGTTGCCATTTTCCATGTTGGTTTTGTGGGTTATTGTCCATGTGTAGTTGCATGTCAGCACTCGTTGTTATACAGCGTCACGGCCGTTTTGTTTCTTTGTTTAGTGTTTTTCCCTTCATTATAAGAAGCATGTATGCTCATCACGCTGCGCCTTGGTCTCATCAATACGACGAATATGACTCTGATTAATAAGAAACATTTTCCCTCCACGTGTTGAACAGGAAGCAGTAAAAACACTATTACATAATTATTACATAATTCTGTTCAATGAAGGACAGCAAACTGAGCCTTAGAACTAAGCTCTAGCTATGCATTTCAGCCGTTGTCTATAGTTAGGCATTTCAGCCATTGTATATAGTTAGGCATTTCAGCCGTTGTCTATAGTTAGGCATTTCAGCCGTTGTCTATAGTTAGGCATTTCAGCCGTTGTATATAGTTAGGCATTTCAGCCATTGTATATAGTTAGGCATTTCAGCCATTGTATATAGTTAGGCATTTCAGCCATTGTATATAGTTAGGCATTTCAGCCGTTGTCTATAGTTAGGCATTTCAGCCGTTGTCTATAGTTAGGCATTTCAGCAGTTGTCTATAGTTAGGCATTTCAGCAGTTGTATATAGTTAGGCATTTCAGCCGTTGTATATAGTTAGGCATTTCAGCCGTTGTATATAGTTAGGCATTTCAGCCGTTGTATATAGTTAGGCATTTCAGCCATTGTCTATAGTTAGGCATTTCAGCCGTTGTCTATAGTTAGGCATTTCAGCCATTGTCTATAGTTAGGCATTTCAGCAGTTGTCTATAGATAGGCATTTCAGCCGTTGTCTATAGTTAGGCATTTCAGCAGTTGTCTATAGTTAGGCATTTCAGCAGTTGTCTATAGTTAGGCATTTCAGCAGTTGTATATAGTTAGGCATTTCAGCCGTTGTCTATAGTTAGGCATTTCAGCCGTTGTCTATAGTTAGGCATTTCAGCCGTTGTATATAGTTAGGCATTTCAGCCGTTGTATATAGTTAGGCATTTCAGCTGTTGTATATAGTTAGGCATTTCAGCCGTTGTCTATAGTTAGGCATTTCAGCCGTTGTCTATAGTTAGGCATTTCAGCAGTTGTCTATAGTTAGGCATTTCAGCCATTGTATATAGTTAGGCATTTCAGCCATTGTATATAGTTAGGCATTTAGGCATTTCCGTTGTCTATAGTTAGGCATTTCAGCCGTTGTCTATAGTTAGGCATTTCAGCCAGTTGTCTATAGTTAGGCATTTCAGCCATTGTATATAGTTAGGCATTTCAGCCATTGTATATAGTTAGGCATTTCAGCCGTTGTCTATAGTTAGGCATTTCAGCAGTTGTATATAGTTAGGCATTTCAGCCGTTGTCTATAGTTAGGCATTTCAGCCGTTGTCTATAGTTAGGCATTTCAGCCGTTGTCTATAGTTAGGCATTTCAGCCGTTGTCTATAGTTAGGCATTTCAGCCGTTGTCTATAGTTAGGCATTTCAGCCGTTGTCTATAGTTAGGCATTTCAGCCGTTGTCTATAGTTAGGCATTTCAGCAGTTGTCTATAGTTAGGCATTTCAGCAGTTGTCTATAGTTAGGCATTTCAGCCATTGTATATCGTTAGGCATTTCAGCCATTGCGCCATCACTAGCTTCAGTAGAATAAAAGCTGCTGGGTTGATGTCAGTGCTTAACTCATTAGCATTAGCTTCCCCGTGTGCTAGGCTAGCTAAGCCTCCCTGAACTGTAGGTTGATGGCATTATATGAATGAGGAGGCATAGAGAGCCTCTTCATACTACAGTACTCAGTCAAATGGCCCATGAGTGTTCATCTCCAGCTCTGCTTGTCTGAGGACATTCATACTTCACAATGACAGTACATTAGCTGCCCTTCAGAGTGAAACAGTGTGCACAACCGCACGCATGTGCATGCAGACAGATACACGCACACACTCACATACACACCCATCACTCATCAGAGAGTCCTCTCTCGCTGTGAGGATCTGACCATCGTTCCAATCATTACAGCTCAGTGTTTGCTCTCATATCAAAACTCTGAAAGGAACGCTGAGCGCTATCGATCACATTATGGATATATAAGACGGCAGTACAATATAAGTATAGAGAGAGTGTGGGAGAGACAGAAACAGAGAGGGGAACGGGAGATAGAAAGAGAGAGATAGAGAGAGGGGAACGGGAGAAAAGTGGAGGGGGAGACAAGAGAGAGATGGAGAAGGATAAAAGTAGGAGGAAAAGTCAGAGAGGGGAAGCGATAGACCAAGGGAGGGTAAGATGTCTCTGCATGTTAGAGCAACAGGTAGAAGACATAACCAGTACGACAGGAAGGTGGATCTGTAAGGCCACTTCATTTCAGAGCAGCATCACACGCACACACAAACTCATCAAACACCTCCCAGTAAGAACTGCAGCTCAGCTCTCTATGGCCCAGCAGGAATGGAGGATGGAGGAAGAGAGGAGATGAGCGAGAGAGAAATGGGGAAAGAGAGAAGAGGCAGGAGAGAGAGTGAGGAAGGGAGAAAGAGAACAACAGAATGCTAAAGCTGATATCCCTCTCACCTAAGACTGGACAGACTGGCTTTCTCTGTATCTTCATAGAATCCCTCCCTGGTCGCACTCACACAACCCACACAGTACACCGTACATGAGGAACAACCTCTGGGTTGCAGTCAACAAAGGCTTGTTTGGATGGAGGGTGGAGGAGAGGTGAAGAGGGTGGAGGAGAGGGGAAGAGGGTGAAGGAGAGGGGAAGACGGTGGAGGAGAGGGTGGTGGATAGGGGAAGAGGGTGGAGGAGAGGGGAAGAGGGTGGAGGAGAGGGGAAGAGGGGAAGAGGATAGAGGAAAGGGGAAGAGGGGAAGAGGGTGGAGGAGAGGGGAAGAGGGTGGAGGAGAGGGGAAGAGGGTGGAGGAGAAGGAAGAGGGTGGAGGAGAGGGGAAGAGGGTGGAGGAGAGGGGAAGAGGCTGGAGGAGAGGGAAAGAGGGTGAAGGAGAGGAGAAGAGGGTGGAGGAGAGGGTGGTGGAGAGGGGAAGATGGTGGAGGAGAGGGGAAGAGGGTAGAGGATAGGGGAAGAGGGTGGAGGAGAGGGGAAGAGGGTGGAGGAGAGGGGAAGAGGGCGGAGGAGAGGGGAAGAGGGCGGAGAAGAGGGGAAGAGGGTGGAGGAGAGGGGAAGAGGGTGGGAAAGAGGGCAGAGGAGAGGGGAAGAGGGTGGAGGAGAGGGGAGAGGGGAAGAGAGTAGAGGAGAGGGGAAGAGGGGAAGAGGGTAGAGGAGAGGGGAAGAGGGTGGAGGAGAGGGGAAGAGGGTGGAGGAGAGGGGAAGAGGGTGGAGGAGAGGGTGGTGGAGGGGGAAGATGGTGGAGGAGAGGGGAAGAGGGTAGAGGATAGGGGAAGAGGGTGGAGGAGAGGGGAAGAGGGTGGAGGAGAGGGAATAGAGTGGAGGAGAGGGGAATAGGGTGGAGGAGAGGGGAATAGGGTGGAGGAGAGGGGAATAGGGTGAAGGAGAGGGGAATAGGGTGGAGGAGAGGGGAAGAGGGTGAAGGAGAGGGAAGAGGGTGGAGGAGAGGGGAAGAGGTGGAGGAGAGGGGAATAGGGTGGAGGAGAGGGGAAGAGGGTGGAGGAGAGGGGAAGAGGGTGGAGAAGAGGGGAAGAGGGTGGAGGAGAGGGGAAGAGGGTGGGAAAGAGGGCAGAGGAGAGGGGAAGAGGGTGGAGGAGAGGGAAGAGGGGAAGAGAGTAGAGGAGAGGGGAAGAGGGTAGAGGAGAGGGGAAGAGGGTGGAGGAGAGGGGAAGAGGGTGGAGGAGAGGGGAAGAGGGTGGAGGAGAGGGTGGTGGAGAGGGGAAGATGGTGGAGGAGGGGGAAGAGGGTAGAGGATAGGGGAAGAGGGTGGAGGAGAGGGGAAGAGGGTGGAGGAGAGGGGAATAGAGTGGAGGAGAGGGGAATAGGGTGGAGGAGAGGGGAAGAGGGTGGAGGAGAGGGGAATAGGGTGAAGGAGAGGGGAATAGGGTGGAGGAGAGGGGAAGAGGGTGGAGGAGAGGGGAAGAGGGTGAAGGAGAGGGGAAGAGGGTGGAGGAGAGGGGAAGAGGGTGAAGGAGAGGGGAAGAGGGTGAAGGAGAGGGGAAGAGGGTGAAGGAGAGGGGAAGAGGGTGAAGGAGAGGGGAAGAGGGTTGAAGGAGAGGGGAAGAGGGTTGTGGAGAGGGGAAAGGGTGGAGGAGAGGGGAAGAGGCTGGAGGAGAGGGGAAGAGGCTGGAGGAGAGGGGAAGAGGCTGGAGGAGAGGGGAAGAGGGTGGAGGAGAGGGGAAGAGGGTGGAGGAGAGGGGAAGAGGGTGGAGGAGAGGGGAAGAGGGTAGAGGAGAGGGTGGTGGAGAGGGGAAGAGGGTGGAGGAGAGGGGAAGAGGGTGGAGGAGAGGGGAAGAGGGTGGAGGAGAAGGAAGAGGGTGGAGGTGGGAGCAGGTTTTTATTTTTTTTCAACTTTGGTTATGTTTTATATTTCTTCACTGGAGGCAGAGGGAGAGCAGGAGAGAGGAGGGTAGACTAAGGAGACAGGTGAACAATGAGAGAGAGAGAGTGTGTGTGTGTGTGTGTGTGTGTGTGTGTGTGTGTGTGTGTGTGTGTGTGTGTGTGTGTGTGTGTATTTATGCACGCAAGTGTGTGTTTGCAGGCAGAGACAAAAGAAGCATATGGCAGCAGCAGCCGTGGCTGTAAATTAAACATAGAGGGAGATTAGATAATGAATGTGTGTTCAGAGGAACAGAGTCAGCACGGAGATCCAGGGGTGGAGCAGACCACCACACAGGGAGGTGGGGGGGTTCAGTTAGCCCACAGGGATACAGACGGGAGATACCAACAGATTGGTTAACGCACATGAGGAACAATCCTGGTGAATTGATTTCGACACAGAGAGGGGGAGAGGTAGAAAGAAGAGAGGGGGAGAATCACAGACATCCAGAGATGGAGGGAAATGAGAAAGGGAACAGAGAGCAGGAGAAAGAGAATGAAAATGAAAATGAAAAAGAAGAGAGGAGTGGAGAGATTGTGTTTGATGTCTGTAAAAGAGATGGGGGAGAGAGATAGGTGAGA
>NW_024609834.1:2005000-2012500 GCF_018296145.1 Oncorhynchus tshawytscha
TATGTGCACACGGCCCACAAAATGAGGTGGAAACTGAGGTGCACTTCCTAACATCCTGCCAAATGTATGACCATATTAGAGACACAAATTTCCCTAACAAATGTCCAGTTGCCAGGATGACAAATACAAATTCCATCTAGACACCGTTGCCCTAGAGCACACAAAAAACTATACAAACCTTGGCCTAAACATCAGCGCCACAGGTAACTTAAACAAAGCTGTGAACAACCTGAGAGACAAGGCAAGAAGGGACTTCTATGCCGTCAAAAGGAACATAGAATTCAACATACCAATTAGGATCTGGCTACAAATACTTGAATCAGTTATAGAACTCATTGCCCTTTTATGGTTGTGAGGTCTGGGGTCCGCTCACCAATCAAGAATTCAAAAATGGGACAAAAACCAAATTGAGACTCTGCATGCAAAATTCTGCAAAAGTATCCTCAGTGTACAATGTAAAACACCAAATAATGCATGCAGAGCAGAATTACGCAGGTTCCCACTAAATTAAATCCAGAAAAGAGCTGTTAAATTCTACAACCACCTAAAAGGAAGCGATTCCCAAACCTTCCATAACAAAGCCATCACCTACAGAGAGATGAACCTGGAGAAGAGTCCCTAAGCAAGCTGGTCCTGGGGCTCTGTTCACACACAGACCCCACAGAGCCCCAGGACAGCAACCCAATTAGACTCAACCAGATCATGAGAAAACAAAAAGATAATTCCTTGACACATTGGAAAGAATTAACAAAAAAACAGCACAAACTAGAATGCCATTTGGCCCTAAACAGAGAGTACACAGTGGCAGAATACCTGACCAATGTGACTGACCGAAACTTAAGGAAGGCTTTGACTATGTACAGACAGTGAGCATAACCTTGCTATTAAGAAAGGCCGCCGTAGGCAGACATGGCTCTAAAGAGAAGACAGGCTATGTGCACACTGTCCAGCAGGTTGTGTAACAAGGTAGGAAACAGTGTGTACCAGACCAGCAGGTTGTGTAACATGGTAGGAAACAGTGTGTACCAGACCAGCAGGTTGTGTACAGTGGTGGGTGATAGTAGTACCAGACCAGCAGGTTGTGTTCAGTGGTAGGTGATAGTGGTACCAGACCAGCAGGTTGTGTACAGTGGTGGTGATAGTGGTACCAGACCAGTAGGTTGTGTACAGTGGTGGGTGATAGTGGTACCAGACCAGCAGGTTGTGTACAGTGGTGGGTGATAGTGGTACCAGACCAGTAGGTTGTGTACAGTGGTGGGTGATAGTGGTACCAGACCAGCAGGTTGTGTACAGTGGTGGGTGATAGTGGTACCAGACCAGCAGGTTGTGTTCAGTGGTGGGTGATAGTGGTACCAGACCAGCAGGTTGTGTACAGTGGTGGGTGATAGTGGTACCAGACCAGCAGGTTGTGTTCAGTGGTGGGTGATAGTGGTACCAGACCAGCAGGTTGTGTACAGTGGTGGGTGATAGTGGTACCAGACCAGTATGTTACAGTGGTGGTGATAGTGGTACCAGACCAGCAGGTTGTGTACAGTGGTGGTGATAGTGGTACCAGACCAGCAGGTTGTGTTCAGTGGTGGGTGATAGTGGTACCAGACCAGCAGGTTGTGTACAGTGGTGGGTGATAGTGGTACCAGACCAGCAGGTTGTGTACAGTGGTGGGTGATAGTGGTACCAGACCAGTAGGTTGTGTACAGTGGTGGTGATAGTGGTACCAGACCAGCAGGTTGTGTACAGTGGTGGGTGATAGTGGTACCAGACCAGCAGGTTGTGTACAGTGGTGGGTGATAGTGGTACCAGACCAGTAGGTTGTGTACAGTGGTGGTGATAGTGGTACCAGACCAGCAGGTTGTGTACAGTGGTGGTGATAGTGGTACCAGACCAGCAGGTTGTGTTCAGTGGTGGGTGATAGTGGTACCAGACCAGCAGGTTGTGTACAGTGGTAGGTGATAGTGGTACCAGACCAGTAGGTTGTGTACAGTGGTAGGTGATAGTGGTACCAGACCAGCAGGTTGTGTACAGTGGTGGGTGATAGTGGTACCAGACCAGTAGGTTGTGTACAGTGGTGGGTGATAGTGGTACCAGACCAGTAGGTTGTGTACAGTGGTAGGTGATAGTGGTACCAGACCAGCAGGTTGTGTACAGTGGTGGGTGATAGTGGTACCAGACCAGCAGGTTGTGTACAGTGGTGGGTGATAGTGGTACCAGACCAGCAGGTTGTGTACAGTGGTGGGTGATAGTGGTACCAGACCAGCAGGTTGTGTACAGTGGTGGGTGATAGTGGTACCAGACCAGCAGGTTGTGTACAGTGGTGGGTGATAGTGGTACCAGACCAGCAGGTTGTGTACAGTGGTGGGTGATAGTGGTACCAGACCAGCAGGTTGTGTACAGTGGTGGGTGATAGTGGTACCAGACCAGCAGGTTGTGTACAGTGGTGGGTGATAGTGGTACCAGACCAGCAGGTTGTGTACAGTGGTGGGTGATAGTGGTACCAGACCAGCAGGTTGTGTACAGTGGTGGGTGATAGTGGTACCAGACCAGCAGGTTGTGTACAGTGGTGGGTGATAGTGGTACCAGACCAGCAGGTTGTGTACAGTGGTGGGTGATAGTGGTACCAGACCAGCAGGTTGTGTACAGTGGTGGGTGATAGTGGTACCAGACCAGCAGGTTGTGTACAGTGGTGGGTGATAGTGGTACCAGACCAGCAGGTTGTGTAAAGTGGTGGGTGATAGTGGTACCAGACCAGCAGGTTGTGTACAGTGGTGGGTGATAGTGGTACCAGACCAGCAGGTTGTGTACAGTGGTGGGTGATAGTGGTACCAGACCAGCAGGTTGTGTACAGTGGTGGTGATAGTGGTACCAGACCAGCAGGTTGTGTTCAGTGGTGGGTGATAGTGGTACCAGACCAGCAGGTTGTGTACAGTGGTGGGTGATAGTGGTACCAGACCAGCAGGTTGTGTACAGTGGTGGGTGATAGTGGTACCAGACCAGCAGGTTGTGTACAGTGGTGGTGATAGTGGTACCAGACCAGCAGGTTGTGTACAGTGGTGGGTGATAGTGGTACCAGACCAGCAGGTTGTGTTCAGTGGTGGGTGATAGTGGTACCAGACCAGTAGGTTGTGTACAGTGGTAGGTGATAGTGGTACCAGACCAGCAGGTTGTGTACAGTGGTAGGTGATAGTGGTACCAGACCAGCAGGTTGTGTTCAGTGGTAGGTGATAGTGGTACCAGACCAGCAGGTTGTGTACAGTGGTGGGTGATAGTGGTACCAGACCAGCAGGTTGTGTACAGTGGTGGGTGATAGTAGTACCAGACCAGTAGGTTGTGTTCAGTGGTGGGTGATAGTAGTACCAGACCAGTAGGTTGTGTACAGTGGTGGGTGATAGTAGTACCAGACCAGTAGGTTGTGTACAGTGGTGGGTGATAGTAGTACCAGACCAGCAGGTTGTGTACAGTGGTAGGTGATAGTAGTACCAGACCAGTAGGTTGTGTACAGTGGTGGGTGATAGTGGTACCAGACCAGCAGGTTGTGTACAGTGGTGGGTGATAGTGGTACCAGACCAGTAGGTTGTGTACAGTGGTAGGTGATAGTGGTACCAGACCAGTAGGTTGTGTACAGTGGTAGGTGATAGTGGTACCAGACCAGTAGGTTGTGTTCAGTGGTGGGTGATAGTGGTACCAGACCAGCAGGTTGTGTACAGTGGTGGGTGATAGTGGTACCAGACCAGCAGGTTGTGTTCAGTGGAGGGTGATAGTAGTACCAGACCAGTAGGTTGTGTTCAGTGGTGGGTGATAGTGGTACCAGACCAGCAGGTTGTGTTCAGTGGTGGGTGATAGTGGTACCAGACCAGCAGGTTGTGTTCAGTGGTAGGTGATAGTAGTACCAGACCAGTAGGTTGTGTTCAGTGGTGGGTGATAGTAGTACCAGACCAGCAGGTTGTGTTCAGTGGTGGGTGATAGTGGTACCAGACCAGTAGGTTGTGTTCAGTGGTAGGTGATAGTAGTACCAGACCAGCAGGTTGTGTACAGTGGTAGGTGATAGTGGTACCAGACCAGTAGGTTGTGTACAGTGGTAGGTGATAGTGGTACCAGACCAGTAGGTTGTGTTCAGTGGTGGGTGATAGTGGTACCAGACCAGCAGGTTGTGTTCAGTGGTGGGTGATAGTGGTACCAGACCAGTAGGTTGTGTACAGTGGTAGGTGATAGTGGTACCAGACCAGCAGGTTGTGTACAGTGGTGGGTGATAGTGGTACCAGACCAGTAGGTTGTGTACAGTGGTAGGTGATAGTGGTACCAGACCAGTAGGTTGTGTACAGTGGTAGGTGATAGTGGTACCAGACCAGTAGGTTGTGTTCAGTGGTGGGTGATAGTGGTACCAGACCAGCAGGTTGTGTACAGTGGTGGGTGATAGTGGTACCAGACCAGCAGGTTGTGTTCAGTGGTGGGTGATAGTGGTACCAGACCAGCAGGTTGTGTTCAGTGGTGGGTGATAGTGGTACCAGACCAGCAGGTTGTGTTCAGTGGTGGGTGATAGTGGTACCAGACCAGCAGGTTGTGTTCAGTGGTAGGTGATAGTAGTACCAGACCAGTAGGTTGTGTTCAGTGGTGGGTGATAGTAGTACCAGACCAGCAGGTTGTGTTCAGTGGTGGGTGATAGTGGTACCAGACCAGTAGGTTGTGTTCAGTGGTAGGTGATAGTAGTACCAGACCAGCAGGTTGTGTTCAGTGGTAGGTGATAGTGGTACCAGACCAGTAGGTTGTGTTCAGTGGTAGGTGATAGTAGTACCAGACCAGCAGGTTGTGTTCAGTGGTAGGTGATAGTAGTACCAGACCAGTAGGTTGTGTTCAGTGGTGGGTGATAGTAGTACCAGACCAGCAGGTTGTGTTCAGTGGTGGGTGATAGTGGTACCAGACCAGTAGGTTGTGTTCAGTGGTGGGTGATAGTGGTACCAGACCAGCAGGTTGTGTACAGTGGTGGGTGATAGTGGTACCAGACCAGCAGGTTGTGTACAGTGGTGGGTGATAGTGGTACCAGACCAGCAGGTTGTGTACAGTGGTGGGTGATAGTGGTACCAGACCAGCAGGTTGTGTTCAGTGGTAGGTGATAGTGGTACCAGACCAGCAGGTTGTGTACAGTGGTGGGTGATAGTGGTACCAGACCAGTAGGTTGTGTACAGTGGTAGGTGATAGTGGTACCAGACCAGCAGGTTGTGTACAGTGGTAGGTGATAGTGGTACCAGACCAGTAGGTTGTGTACAGTGGTAGGTGATAGTGGTACCAGACCAGCAGGTTGTGTTCAGTGGTAGGTGATAGTGGTACCAGACCAGCAGGTTGTGTACAGTGGTAGGTGATAGTGGTACCAGACCAGTAGGTTGTGTACAGTGGTAGGTGATAGTGGTACCAGACCAGTAGGTTGTGTTCAGTGGTGGGTGATAGTGGTACCAGACCAGCAGGTTGTGTACAGTGGTGGGTGATAGTGGTACCAGACCAGCAGGTTGTGTACAGTGGTAGGTGATAGTGGTACCAGACCAGCAGGTTGTGTACAGTGGTAGGTGATAGTGGTACCAGACCAGCAGGTTGTGTTCAGTGGTGGGTGATAGTGGTACCAGACCAGTAGGTTGTGTACAGTGGTGGTGATAGTGGTACCAGACCAGCAGGTTGTGTACAGTGGTGGTGATAGTGGTACCAGACCAGCAGGTTGTGTTCAGTGGTAGGTGATAGTGGTACCAGACCAGCAGGTTGTGTAACATGGTGGAAACAGTGGTACCAGACCAGCAGGTTGTGTACAGTGGTGGGTGATAGTGGTACCAGACCAGCAGGTTGTGTACAGTGGTAGGTGATAGTGGTACCAGACCAGCAGGTTGTGTTCAGTGGTAGGTGATAGTGGTACCAGACCAGTAGGTTGTGTACAGTGGTGGTGATAGTGGTACCAGACCAGCAGGTTGTGTACAGTGGTGGGTGATAGTGGTACCAGACCAGCAGGTTGTGTACAGTGGTGGGTGATAGTGGTACCAGACCAGCAGGTTGTGTTCAGTGGTGGGTGATAGTGGTACCAGACCAGCAGGTTGTGTACAGTGGTGGTGATAGTGGTACCAGACCAGCAGGTTGTGTTCAGTGGTGGTGATAGTGGTACCAGACCAGCAGGTTGTGTTACAGTGGTGGGTGATAGTGGTACCAGACCAGCAGGTTGTGTTTAGTGGTGGGTGATAGTGGTACCAGACCAGCAGGTTGTGTTCAGTGGTGGGTGATAGTGGTACCAGACCAGCAGGTTGTGTACAGTGGTGGGTGATAGTGGTACCAGACCAGCAGGTTGTGTACAGTGGTGGTGATAGTGGTACCAGACCAGCAGGTTGTGTACAGTGGTAGGTGATAGTGGTACCAGACCAGCAGGTTGTGTACAGTGGTGGGTGATAGTGGTACCAGACCAGCAGGTTGTGTTCAGTGGTAGGTGATAGTGGTACCAGACCAGCAGGTTGTGTACAGTGGTGGGTGATAGTGGTACCAGACCAGCAGGTTGTGTACAGTGGTAGGTGATAGTGGTACCAGACCAGCAGGTTGTGTACAGTGGTAGGTGATAGTGGTACCAGACCAGCAGGTTGTGTACAGTGGTGGGTGATAGTGGTACCAGACCAGCAGGTTGTGTACAGTGGTGGGTGATAGTGGTACCAGTCTGTCACCCTGACCATCAGGTAAATGTCCAACAGTGGATTGGGTGATAGTGGTACCAGACCAGCAGGTTGTGTACAGCCCAGGTAGGTGATAGTGGTCACACACACAGAGGTCACAGAGGTCAGAGAGGTACAGCGGTCACTGCCGTATAAAAGTTTGTGTCTGACATATAACTTAAGATGGTCATCAAAAACCTGTTTTATCACACACACACACATATAAACACACACACCCACACACACCCTGTGTGTACCTTATTAAAGAAGATGAGTACCTGTGGTGGTCTGACACACTGTGACAGGTAGGGTTGGAGACATGGTCAGAGAGGGACAAGATGACAGTGCTCTCCGCTACACACTCCTTGCAGGCTTCCATCTCACCATCTACTACACCTTCCGTGAATTTGTGTGTGTGTGTGTGTGTGTGTGTGTGTGTGTGTGTGTGTGTGTGTGTGTGTGTGTGTGTGTGTGTGTGTGTGTGTGTGTGTGGGAGAGTAATCTGTCACTGTCTCATTACTGGGCCACAGAGAGAGGGAACGAGAGGGAGGAAAGAGAGGGTGAGGAAGAGTAATGGAATAATGGAATAATGGAATAATGGAGGAACAGAAAGAAAGGGAGGGAGGAGCAAGAGAGGGAAGAGGAGAGAGGTTACCATGACTTCAAAGGAAGAGAATGGTGGGAATATAAGAGAGGTGGTTTGGTACGTAGTGTTATGAAATTACTTGTTTCTTTGAGGGTAATTTTGTGTATTTGTGTGTGTGTGTGTGTGTGTTTTGGTGTGTCTGTCCTTGGAAGCTCCCTAGCAGGTTTATCATCATCAGATCTCTACTGA
>NW_024609834.1:2017500-2095000 GCF_018296145.1 Oncorhynchus tshawytscha
GGAAGAGAGAGAGGGAGAGAAAGACAGAGGTAGAGAGAGGGACAAAAGGAGAGGGAGAAAGGAAGAGAGAGAGGGAGAGAAAGACAGAGGGAGAGAAAGACAGAGGGAGAGAGAGGGAGAAAGGAAGAGAGAGAGAGAGAAAGACAGAGGGAGAGAGAGGGAAAAGAAAGAGAGAGAGAAAGACAGAGGGAGAGAAAGACAGAGGTAGAGAGAGGGAAAAGGAAGAGAGGGAGAGAGAGAAAGACAGAGGAGAGAGAGGGAGAAAAAGGAGAGAGAAAGAGAGGTAGAGGAGAGGAAAGACAGAGGGAGAGAAAGAGAGGAGAGAAGGGAAAAGAAGAGAGAGAGAGAGAAAGACAGAGGGAGAGAGGGAGAAAGGAAGAGAGAGAGGGAAGAGGAGAAAGAGAGAGAGGGAAAAGGAAGAGAGAGAGGGAGAGAAAGACAGAGGGAGAGAGAGGGAAAAGGAAGAGAGAGAGAGAGAGAAAGACAGAGGTAGAGAGAGGGAGAAAGGAAGAGAGAGAGGGAGAGAAAGACAGAGGTATAGAGAGGGAAAAGGAAGAGAGAGAGAGAGAAAGACAGAGAGAAAGAGAGAGAGGGAAGAAGGGAGAGAAAGACAGAGGGGAGAGAGGGAAAAGGAAGAGAGAGAGGAGAGAAAGACAGAGGATAGAGAGGGAAAAGGAAGAGAGAGAGGGAGAGAAAGACAGAGGTAGAGAGAGGGAGGGGAAAAGGAAGAGAAAAGAGAGGGAGAGAAAGACAGAGGGAGAGAGAGAGAAAGACAGGGAAAGAGGGAGAAAGAAGAGAGAGAGGGAGAGAAAGACAGAGGTGAGAGAGAGGGAAAAGGAAGAGAGAGAGGGAGAGAAAGATAGAGGTAGAGAGAGGGAGAAAGGAAGAGAGAGAGGGAGAGAAAGACAGAGGTAGAGAGGGAAAGGAAGAGAGAGAGGGAGAAAAGACAGAGGGGAGAAAGGAAGAGAGGAGGGAGAGAAAGAGAGAGAAAGGAAGAGAGAGAGGGAGAGAAAGACAGAGAGAGAAAGGAGAGAGAGAGAAAGACAGAGGAGAGAGAGGGAAAAGGAAGAGAGAGAGGGAGAGAAAGACAGAGGTAGAGAGAGGGAAAAGGAAGAGAGAGAGGGAGAGAAAGACAGAGGGAGAGAGAGGGAAAAGGAAGAGAGAGAGAGAGAAAGACAGAGGTATAGAGAGAGAGGGAGAAAGGAAGAGAGAGAGGGAGAGAAAGACAGAGGGGAGAGAGGGAAAAGAGAGAGAGGGAGAGAAAGACAGAGGGAGAGAGAGGAAAAGGAAAAGAGAGAGAGGAGAGAGAGAGAAAGACAGAGGAGAGAAAGAGAGGGAGAAAGGAAGAGAGAGAGGGAGAGAAAGACAGAGGTGGAGAGAGAGGGAAAAGGAAGAGAGAGAGGGAGAGAAAGACAGAGGTGGAGAGAGGGAAAAGGAAGAGAGAGAGGGAGAGAAAGAGAGGTATAGAGAGGGAAAAGGAAGAGAGGGAGAGAAAGACAGAGGGAAAGAGGGAAAAGGAAGAGAGAGAGGGAGAGAAAGACAGAGGTAGAGAGAGGGAAAAGGAAGAGAGAGAGGGAAAGAAAGACAGAGGGAAAGAGGGAAAAGGAAGAGAGAGAGGGAGAGAAAGACAGAGGTGGAGAGAGGGAAAAGGAAGAGAGAGAGGGAGAGAAAGACAGAGGTATAGAGAAAAGGGAGGAAGAGAGAAAGAGGGAAAAGGAAGAGAGAGAGAGGGAGAGAAAGACAGAGGGGAAAGAGGGGGAGAAAGAGGGAGAAGAGAGACAGAGGGAGGGAGAAAGACAGAGGTAGAGAGAGGGAAAAGGAAGAGAGAGAGGGAGAGAAAGACAGAGGTATAGAGAGGGAAAAGGAAGAGAGAGAGGGAGAGAAAGACAGAGGTAGAGAGAGGGAAAATCATATAAAGAGAGAGAGGGAGAGAAAGACAGAGGTGGAGAGAGGGAAAAGGAAGAGAGAGAGGGAGAGAAAGATAGAGGGAGAGAGAGGGAAAAGGAAAGAGAGAGAGGGAAAGGAAGAGAGAAACCAGAGAAAAGACAGAGGGAGAGAAAGACAGAGGTAGAGAGAGGGAGAAAGGAAGAGAGAGAGGGAGAGAAAGACAGAGGGAGAGAGAGGGAAAAGGAAGAGAGAGAGGGGGAAAATGAAGAGAGAGAGGGAGAGAAAGACAGAGGTAGAGAGAGGGAAAAGGAAGAGAGAGAGGGAAGAAAGAAAGAAAGACAAGGGGAGAGAGAGGGAGAGAAAGACAGAGTAGAGAGAAAGAAAGGAAGAGAGAGGGAGAGAAAGACAGAGGGAGAGAAAGACGGAGGTAGAGAGAGGGAGAAAGGAAAGAGAGAGAGGGAGAGAAAGACAGAGGGAGAGAAAGACAGAGGTAGAGAGAGGGAGAAAGGAAGAGAGAGAGGGAGAGAAAGATAGAGGTGAGAAAGAGAGGGAAAAGGAAGAGAGAGAGGGAAAGAAAGACAGAGGGAAAGAGGGAGAAAGGAAGAGAGAGGGAGAGAAAGACAGAGGTAATAGAGAGGGAAAAGGAAGAGAGAGAGGGAGAGAAAGACAGAGGGAGAGAGAGGGAGAAAGGAAAGAGAGAGGGAGAGAAAGACAGAGGAGAGAGAGGGAGAAAGGAAGAGACAGAGGGAGAGAAAGACAGAGGTAGAGAGAGGGAGAAAGGAAGAGAGGGAGAGAGAGAAAGACAGAGGTAGAGAGAGGGAAAAGGAAGAGAGAGAGGGAGAGAAAGACAGAGGTAGAGAGAGGGAGAAAGGAAGAGAGGGAGAGAGAGTAAATGGTTGTTAGTTTTGCAACTCATATAAATGTTAGGCTAGATGTTAGGCCATCACACAGCCAGCTGTGGTCTATGTCACCTTATGAAGCACCAATAGACACGTCTGTCCTATCAACCTAACAGGGACCATAATATAAATGAGCCCACTAAGCACTAACCCCATCACTCCAGTAAGTCAGTGTAAAACCAGAGTAGTGTTCTCCACTAACTGGGCATGCAGCACTGTCATTAGGGATCTACTCTATTCCCCTCTCAATCTCAGCTCATTGTGTGTGTGTGTGTGTGTGTGTGTCTAGGGTTATGTTAGTTAATCATAGCCTTCACTCAGCATAAATAAAGAGCAATTACTCTGGTTGGCTATGGATCCCCTACGGACACTGACATGACAGGGGATGAAGTTCTGTGAACAGGACAATAAACACATTTGGACAATACTCACTAAGCTAAGGGCAATACTCACTAAGCTAAGGACAATACTCACTAAGCTAATGACAATACTCACTAAGCTAAGGACAATACTCACTAAGCTAAGGACAATACTCACTAAGCTAAGGACAATACTCACTAAGCTAAGGACAATACTCACTAAGCTAATGACAATACTCACTAAGCTAAGGACAATACTCACTAAGCTAAGGACAATACTCACTAAGCTAAGGACAATACTCACTAAGCTAAGGACACTACTCACTAAGCTAAGGACAATACTCACTAAGCTAAGGACAATACTCACTAAGCTAATGACAATACTCACTAAGCTAATGACAATACTCACTAAGCTAAGGACAATACTCACTAAGCTAATGACAATACTCACTAAGCTAATGACAATACTCACTAAGCTAATGACAATACTCACTAAGCTAAGGACAATACTCACTAAGCTAAGGACAATACTCACTAAGCTAATGACAATACTCACTAAGCTAAGGACAATACTCACTAAGCTAAGGACAATACTCACTAAGCTAAGGACAATACACACAAACATGACAAATGTGCAGCCAATGTATCTACTGTTTGGCAATGTGCGCACACACACACACACACACATTCACGCACGCACGCACCAGTGTATTGGACAATGTACCAGTGATGTTGGGCAATTGATGACTAATTGATGTTGTTACTCAATACTGACCTGCTCTACAGTTCATTAGGTCAACTGATCCTTCGCACCGAGCTGCTCACACGCGTGAACAGACGTATGCACACACAGACACTGACACATGCACAAACACTTACGCCCGTATGCTCACATACCCACGCGCATGAACACACACACACACACTCAGTGGCCTCCCCCTGACACCCATGCATCACAGAGTGAGCAGAGGAAACCTCATTTGGAGAACAGGCTCCTCTCTGCCTGGATGGGAGGCTGGACAGATTATAGGCTTTTATACACACTAATCTAGTTTAGCCACGCAGGGAGAGGGAGTGTGTGTGTGTATGTGTGTGTGTGTGTGTGTGTGTGTGTGTGTGTGTGTGTGTGTGTGTGTGTGTGTGTGTGTAAGCGTGTCTGGGCAGGTCCACTTAGCCCCCCCACTACACGCCCAGAGCGATAGTGTGTGTGTGTCATTGTGTGTGCCCAGTAACCCATCCTGTGTTAGCAGGAGATAGTGTACCTCTCAGGCCTGTCAGAGCCCCCCAGGGTGGGGCTCAGCCCCTCGTCCTCTAAAGGAAGCTGGCACCACTACAGAGACAGGAACACACACACAGAGGTATGCACCACACCACAGCATTTCACTGAAACACTGTCACACTCCTAACTGGCATGATCAAAGTAGTTATTATGAAGTGATTATCTTAGCTCTCTCAAACACACACACACACACACACACACACACACACACACACACACACACACACACCTCTGTTCTTAACACAACAGTGAACAGTATAGTTAAACATGTTAGGAATGTGTACAGGGCCTGTCAAACATGTGCACGTTGTAAGTGTGTGTGTGTGTCTGTGTGTGTGTGAGTGTGTGTTTCAGTTTCAAGTGTTAATGTCACATGCACCAGTACAGTGAAAGGCCTTTCTTGCAAACTCAAAACACAACAATGCAGTAATCAATAACAATGTAATACTAGACAACAAAAACACAAGAAATAGGAAGTCCAGGATCCAGTTGCAGAGGAAGGTGTCCTAAACCCAGAGTCCTAAACTTGGTGACGAGCTTGGAGGGGACAATGGTGTTGAAAGCTGAGCTGTAGTCAATGAACAGCATTCTCACATAGGTATCCCTCTTATCTAGGTGGGTGAGGGCAGTGTGGATTGCGTTGTCTATGGGTCTGTTGGAGATGGAGACGGTCTAGGGTGTCTGGGATGATGGAGTTGATGTGTGCCATAACCAGCCCCTCAAAGCACCTCATGATTACAGATGTGAGTGCTACATGGCAGTAGTCATTGTGGCATGAAGTCTTAGGAGTTCTTAGGAACAGGGATGATGGTGGTCATCTTAAAACATGTGGATTACAGACTGGGACAAGGAGACGTTGAAAATTACGATGAATATGCCTTCCAGCTGTTCTTCACATGCTCTTGGACCATGCCATGGAATACCGTCAGGCTCCGCGGCCTTGTGGGTGTTGACCTGATTAAAGACCCTTCTCATGTCGGCCTTAGAGAGCAAGATCACCCAGTTCTCTGGGTCGGCGACGGCCCTCACACCCAGTCCTCTCTGGTAGAGAGGCATCGTTGGGCAGATCACGGTTGGGTCTTCCCCTGGAGCCTGTGGAATATGATTCCACCTTATTCCTATATTGTCCTTTTGCTCGTTTGATGACTCTGCGGAGGTCGTAGCGGGCCTTCTTGTACTTCTTCCTGTCTTCGTCCGTAGCATCAGGGTTGTCTACAATAGCTCTGTGTGCGGTAGCCCTGACCTCTAGCACCAACCTCAGTGTTAATCCAGGGCTTTTGGTTGGGGAAGCAGCGAACCCTCACCGTGGGTACCACATCGCCGATGCATTTTCTAATGAAGCCGGTGACGGAGGTGGTTAGCTCCTCGATGTTATCGATGGAGTCATGAAAGGGTACATGAGTGTGTGTTGCTAGCACGGTACAGGAGGCCTGGCCAGGGAGTGTGTACAGAGCCAGAAGCAGAGACACAGGGTATGTCCACTACTGCTCAGTGAGAGGGATTCTGGAGCTCTCTCTCCCATGGAAACCTTTCCACCCGCGCCCCTGATGGCAGAACGCCACCAACCAGAGAGGAGAATGACGGAGCGAGGTGGTGGTGGTGGGGAGGGAGAGGGCTCGGAAACTCCAAGTGGTGTAACAGGGAGAGAGGGTGTGTGTGTGTGTGTGTGTGTGTGTGTGTGTGTCCGTGCGTGAGTGTGTCCAGGGGGTAGTGACATGGACGCCAGCGGAGTGTGACCACAGGGTAAGTGTGGGATTGTCCCGGGATAGCCAACACATTCCTGACCCCGGGAGACAGTCCGCAGGGTCTGAATGACCTGACCACACTGGGAAGGAAAACTACTACCAATGAGGGACAGGAGAGGGTTCTACTGTAACTCTACTGAGAGGACAGAGAGAGAGAGAGAGAGAGAGAGAGAGAGAGAGAGAGAGAGAGAGAGAGAGAGAGAGAGAGAGAGAGAGAGAGAGAGAGAAAGAACACAGTTCTGTCTAAACTCTTCAGCGTGTGTGAGCGCAGGGTTGAGTAATTACAGACCGGGCTGGTGTGTGGAGCCGACAGTCTACCACAACACAGCCAGAGCCACGCCACAACACACACACACACAATCTATCCCTAACTGACACGCCCATATAGCGCCACCAGTATCCAATATTTGGAGGATTCAATGCTGCCTGCGTTTGTGCAGCAACAGAAGTCAGCTAAGTGGAGTACTGACACCACCTAGTGGAGGATGACAGAACAATCAGAAAACACAGAGTGAGCACACACACACACACACACACACACACACACACACACACACACACACACACACACACACAACATGAACATGTCTCTAACTATTTCAATCTGGTGTCCTGGTTCTGAGCAGGAGTAATGTTGATGACCTCTCAATTGACTATAGATGCCACGCAACAAGCACATGCATAACGGGAATCGTCTTAAGAGGGACAGACAGGGCTTTTATCTCTATAGAGTTATGTACAAATAGACGTCAACCTCTGTATGTCTACTCAGAGAGAGAGAGAGAGAGAGAGAGAGACAGATGGAGAGTCAGAGGGAGAGAGAGACAGAGAGAGAGAGAGAGACACACAGAGAGAGCGAGAGTCAGAGGGAGAGAGAGACACACAGATAGAGACAGAGACGAGACAGAGACACAGAGAGAGACAGAGAGACAGACAGAGAGAGACAGAGACACAGAGAGAGAGACAGAGAAACAGAGAGAGACAGAGACACAGAGAGAGAGACAGACACAGAGACAGACACAGAAAGAGAGAGAGAGAGATACAGAGAGAGAGAGAGAGAGAGAGAGACACACACAGAGAGAGACAGAGACACAGAGAGAGAGACAGACACAGACACAGAAAGAGAGAGAGAGAGAGAGAGAGAGAGAGAGAGAGAGAGACTGTATTGCAAGTGCAAAGAAAAACTCCAAATAACGCATGTAGAGCAGAATTGGGCCAATACCCCCTCCTCATTCGAATAGAAAAAAAGAGCTATCAAATTTTACAACCATCTAATAACAAGCGACCCCAAAACATTCCATCACACAGCTCTGCAATGTCAAGAGATGAATCAAGAGAAGAGTCCAGCTGGTTCTGAGGCTCAGTTCACCAACCCAAACCAACCCCATAGAGCCTCAGGACAGTGCTCAGAAAATCTGGCCCAACCATGTCATCACAAAACAAAAACAAAAATATATCACGTATTGGAAAGACACCACAAAAAATCTAAGTAAACTTCAATGCTATTTGTCTCTAAACAGACAGTACATGGTGGCAGACTATCTGACCACTATGACTGATAGAAAACTGAGGAAAACATTGACTAGGTACAGACTCAGTGAGCACAGTCTGGCTATGGAGACCGGTCATCACAGACAAACCTGGCTGCCCAGAGAGGACAGTCTGGCTATAGAGACCGGTCGTCACAGACAAACCTGGCTGCCCAGAGAGGACAGTCTGGCTATAGAGACCGGTCGTCACAGACAAACCTGGCTGCCCAGAGAGGACAATCTGGCTATGGAGACCGGTCATCACAGACAAACCTGGCTGCCCAGAGAGGACAGTCTGGCTATGGAGACCTGTCGTCACAGACAAACCTGGCTGCCTGGAGAGGACATTATGGCTATAGAGACCAGTCGTCACAGACAAACCTGGCTGCCCAGAGAGGACAGGCTGTGCTCACTCTGCTCCAGGGGAGAGGTAGAGACAGAGCTGCATTTCTTATTACACTGTGACAAATACTCAGACCTAAGATAATATTTATTTCCCAAAATGTTTATTCAATACAAAGAATTTGATACTATAAAAGATGAAGAACAAATCTAATATTTATTGGATGAAAAGCCAAATGTGCAGTTTTGGCAGCCAAATATGTGTCCTCCTGCCACATCTTGAGGGACAGCCAGTGAAAAGTGCAAAGTAATGTTGATAATATTTCCCATCTTGTTTTGTTTCATCTTTCATACCACATCATGTGTCTTCTCAGTCATGTTGAAACTGGTCTACTACCACTGCTTTTATGTATTGTTGTTCTGATGAATATTGCTGTTGTTGTTAATGGTAATCCCATGTCCACTACTACTATTATTATTGCTGTTGGTCCCACCATTTATTTATATATAAATATATATTTATATATTTACATTTCAGCAGGAAGTTGACTAATGAACACACGTGCACGCACAGAGCAGCCAGAATCTGTCCCAAACAGCCCCTCTCAGTTGTCAGTTAAGTAGCATTGGAGCCAGATGAGTCATGGGGATAGTTGTGGCTGTTGACAAACCTGGCTGCCCAGAGAGGACAGGCTGTGCTCACTCTGCTCCAGGGGAGAGGTAGAGACAGAGCTGCATTTCCTATTACACTGTGACAAATACTCAGACCTAAGAGAACATTTCTTTCCCAAATTTGTATTCAATGCAAAGAATTTGAAACTATAATGTCCACTACTACTATTATTATTGCTGTTGGTCCCACCATTTATTTATATGTTTTATATATATATATACAGTGGGGAGAACAAGTATTTGATACACTGCCGATTTTGCAACTTACAAAGCAACTGAGACGGAATCTAAAACAAAAATCCAGAAAATCACATTGTATGATTTTTAAGTAATTAATTAGCATTTTATTGCATGACATAAGAATTTGATACATCAGAAAAGCAGAACTTAATATTTGGTACAGAAACCTTTGTTTGCAATTACAGAGATCATACGTTTCCTGTAGTTCTTGACCAGGTTTGCACACACTGCAGCAGGTATTATGGCCCACTCCTCCATACAGACCTTCTCCAGATCCTTCAGGTTTCGGGGCTTTCGCTGGGCAATACAGACTTTCAGCTCCATCCAAAGATTTTCTATTGGGTTCAGGTCTGGAGACTGGCTAGGCCAGGACATGCGCTGGCTTGAGCAGGGGGACATTGCGTGAGCTGCAGGATTTTAATCCATGACGGCGTAGTGCGTTACTAATGGTTTTCTTTGAGACTGTGGTCCCAGCTCTCTTCAGGTCATTGACCAGGTCCTGCCGTGTAGTTCTGGGCTGATTCCTCACCTTCCTCATGATCATTGATGCCCCACGAGGTGAGATCTTGCATGGAGCCCCAGACCAAGGGTGATTGACCGTCATCTTGAACTTCTTCCATTTTCTAATAATTGCAGTTGTTGCCTTCTCACCAAGCTGCTTGCCTATTGTCCTGTAGCCCATCCCAGCCTTGTGCAGGTCTACAATTTTATCCCCGATGTCCTTACACAGCTCTCTGGTCTTGGCCATTGTGGAGAGGTTGGAGTCTGTTTGATTGAGTGAATGGACAGGTGTCTTTTATACAGGTAACAAGTTCAAACAGGTGCAGTTAATACAGGTAATGAGTGGAGAACAGGAGGGCTTCTTAAAGAAAAACTAACAGGTCTGTGAGAGCCAGAATTCTTACTGGTTGGTAGGTGATCAAATACTTATGTCATGCAATAAAATGCAAATCAATTACTTAAAAATCATACAATGTGATTTTCTGGATTTTTGATTTTTGTACCTATGATAAGAATTACAGACTTCTACATGCTTTGTAAGTAGGAAAACCTGCAAAATCGGCAGTGTATCAAATACTTGTTCTCCCCACTGTATATATATATATACAAATAGATATTTGTTTTTTATTTATCTATATGTATACTATGACAATGTAAGTAATAATGAACTTGCCATGTATATAAAGTCAATTAAATTGAATTGAGAGAGAGAATGAGTCAGAGAGACAGACTACCTACATAACCATGAAGCAATAAGATAATAGAGCTGGTATTAAGACTTGGTTTGGAACAAAAAATGATGTTTCTGTTCGAAATTATTGACCCCCCTGCCTCTCTTCTTAACACCCTGCCTCTCTTCTTTCCCCCTGTACCTCCCTCTACCTCTCTTCTTTAACCCCTGTATCTCCCTCTACCTCTCTTCTTTCCCCCTCTACCTCTCTTCTTAACCCCCTGTACCTCCCTCTACCTCTCTTCTTAACCCCCTGTACCTCCCTCTACCTCTCTTCTTAACCCCCTGTACCTCCCTCTACCTCTCTTCTTTCCCCCTGTACCTCCCTCTACCTCTCCTTAACCCCCTGCCTCTCTTCTTAACCCCTGTACCTCCCTCTACTGCTCTTCTTAACCCCTGCCTCTCTTCTTAACCCCCTGCCTCTCTTCTTAACCCCCTGCCTCTCTTCTTAACCCCCTGTACCTCCCTATACCTCTCTTCTTAACCTCCTGTACCTCCCTCTACCTCTCTTCTTTCCCCCTGTACCTCCCTCTACCTCTCTTCTTAACCCCCTGTACCTCCCTCTAACCCCCTCTCTTCTTAACCCCCTGTACCTCCCTTAACCCCGCTCTTCTTAACCCCCCTGCCTCTCTTCTTAACCCCCTGCCTCTCTTCTTAACCCCCTGTACTTCCCTCTACCTCTCTTCTTTCTCCCCTGTACCTCCCTCTACCTCTCTTCTTTCCCCCTGTACCTCCCTCTACCTCTCTTCTTTCCCCCTGTACCTCCCTCTACCTCTCTTCTTAACCCCCTGTACCTCCCTCTACCTCTCTTCTTTCCCCCTGTACCTCCCTCTACCTCTCTTCTTTCCCCCTGTACCTCCCTCTACCTCCCTCTCTCTTCTTTCCCCCTGTACCTCCCTCTACCTCTCTTCTTTTAACCCCCTGTACCTCCCTCTACCTCTCTTCTTTCCCCCTGTACCTCCCTCTACCTCTCTTCTTCCCCCTGTACCTCCCTCTACCTCTCTTCTTAACCCCCTGTACCTCCCTCTACCTCTCTTCTTAACCCCCTGTACCTCCCTCTACTTCTCTTCTTTCCCCCTGTACCTCCCTCTACCTCTCTTCTTTCCCCCTGTACCTCCCTCTACCTCTCTTCTTAACCCCCTGTACCTCCCTCTATCTCTCTTCTTAACCCCCTGTACCTCCCTCTACCTCTCTTCTTTCCCCCTGTACCTCCCTCTACCTCTCTTCTTAACCCCTGTACCTCCCTCTACCTCTCTTCTTTCCCCCTGTACCTCCCTCTACCTCTCTTCTTAACCCCCTGTACCTCCCTATCTCTCTCTTCTTCCCCCTGTCCCTCCCTCTACCTCTCTTCTTTCCCCCTGTACCTCCCTCTATCTCTCTTCTTAACCCCCTGTACCTCCCTCTATCTCTCTTCTTAACCCCCTGTACCTCCCTCTACCTCTCTTCTTAACCCCCTGTACCTCCCTCTATCTCTCTTCTTAACCCCCTGTCCCTCCCTCTACCTCTCTTCTTAACCCCCTGTCCCTCCCTCTACCTCTCTTCTTTTCCCCCTGTACCTCCCTCTATCTCTCTTCTTAACCCCCTGTCCCTCCCTCTACCTCTCTTCTTAACCCACTGTACCTCCCTCTACCTCTCTTCTTTCCCCCTGTACCTCCCTCTACCTCTCTTCTTAACCCCCTGCCTCTCTTCTTTCCCCCCTGTACCTCCCTCTACCTCTCTTCTTAACCCCCTGTACCTTCCTCTACCTCTCTTCTTAACCCCCTGTACCTTCCTCTACCTCTGTACCTTTCCCCTCTGATTTGCTGACAGCCGTAGGTTTTAATCAATCAGCATTCAGGATTAAACAGGGAATTATGTGTGTAACAATGGGTACTTTAGGGTTCTCACTTCAAAGACTCCAAGGCAGTTGCTAACTACCTCGTAGCAGACGATACACACTAGTGCTTGATTCACTGATATAATTATGAGGTGATTTCGATGTAATTATCATGTCAACATGTTATTCATACATAATGCATGTTCACACCTTCTCGTCTTATTTACATCACACTACACAGTTATTTACTAAACAGAAAAAGAGAAAGAGAGAGAGAAAATGAGAGAAAAATTGAGAAAAAATGTGAGAGAGAGACCACAAGGGACAGAACCAGAGAGAGAGTAGAAAGAGTGAGAATTAAAGAGCACCAACAGAAAGACATCGAGAGAAAGAGAGAGAGATTACGGATAGAAGGGATTACAGAACAGGGGTTAAAGATATGAGAACCTGAGTTTGAGCTTGGTAAACTTCTTATGGCTGGGGGGCAGTATTGAGTAGCTTGGATGAATAAGTTGCCCAAACTAAACGGCCTGCTCCTCAGTCTCAGTTGCTAATATATGCATATTATTATTAGTATTGGATAGAAAACACTCTAAAGTTTCCAAAACTGTCAAAATATTGTTTGTGAGTATAACAGAACTAATATTGCAGGTGAAACCCTGAGGAAAATCAAACCAGGAAGTGGCTTCTATTTTGAAAACTCCATGTTCCATAGCCTGCCTTTGCTCCATTTAAAGGGATATCAACCAGATTCCTTTTCCTTTCACTTCCTCAAGGTGTCAACAGTCTTTAGACATACTTTCAGGCTTTTATTTTAAAAAATTAGCGAGAAAGATAACATCGCGTCATTGTATGGCCGAGTGCCAGCAGCGTTTTGTATGCGTAACAGAATTTGGGCAGCCATTGCCTTTCCCTCTCCGACTGAAAAAGACAGTTGCGGTTGATATATTATCGATTATATGTTTTAAAAACAACCTGAGGATTGATTATAAAAAAACTTTTGACATGTTTCTGTGGACATTATGGAAACTATTTGGAATTTGTCTGCGTTGTCGTGACCGCTCTTTCCTGTGGATTTCTGAACATAATAACGCGCCAAACAAACAGAGGTATTTTGGATATAAAAATTATCTTTATGGAACAAAAGGAACATTTATTGTGTAACTGGGAGTCTCGTGAGTGAAAACATCCGAAGATCATCAAAGGTAGATTAATTTGATTGCTTTTCAGATTTTCGTGACCAAGCTACTTGATGCTAGGTGTACATAATGTTTTGTCGAGCGATCGATAAACTTACACAAACGCTTGGATTGCTTTCGCTGTAAAGCATATTTTCAAAATCTGACACGACAGGTGGATTAACAATAGGCTAAGCTGTGTTTTCCTATATTGCACTTGTGATTTCATGAATATAAATATTTTTAGTAATATTATTTGAATGTGGCGCTATGTAATTCAGCGGTTGTTAATGACAATTATCCCGTTAACGGGATGGCAGCCATAAGAAGTTAAGGTTTAACATCTGTAGCGAGGGAGGGAGGGAGGGAGGGCAAGATTGGGGGAAGAGAGGGTCAGAGGTTAACTCACACAGACAGAGGGAAAGGGAAATAGCAGATCAAGGAAAGAGACCCTGCTCCTGACAAGATTCACTGTGTGTGTGTGTGTCTGTGTGTGTCTCTGTGTGCGTCTGTGTGTGTGTGTGTGTGTGTGTGAGTGTGTGTGCTCCTGGCAGACTCAGACGAGGCATTAAAATCATTGGTGCCGCCAGTGTGCCGCAGCCCCCGCTGAAAGGGTGAGGGGGAGGCAGAGAGTGCTAATCAGACCCATGTGTGGCCTGCGCTCGGAACAGCTGCTCCCAGGCTGAGGATCTGGCCGCCGCACACACACACACACACACACACACACACACACACACACACACACACACACACACACACACACACACACACACACACACACACACAGAGAGAGAGAGTATAGAAGCAACACACAATTCTATACATAAAAGTGTGTACATACACAAGTACACACAATATCAGCAAGGAGATGTAAAGCTGAAGCTCAACAGAGCATTTGGACTTGTTTCTGTATGAGAATGTGACAGACAGTGAAAAAGAGACAGAGGAAAGGAGAGAGAGAAGATGAGAGAGAGAGAAAGAGAGAGAGGGAGAAAATGAGAGAGAGGATTGCGGGAGAGAGAGACAGAGAGTTGGGGGAGAGAGAGGTTTGAATTGAATTGGAGAGGGTGATTGGGGAGGTGGTGTCTTTTTCAAACTCAAATGGACAACAGGAAGTGAGAGAGCAGAGACAGGAAACTAAGCTTGTTTATTCTACTGATGGGTAAAGGAAGACAACCACCTACACCATTTTCATCCCCCTTCTTTCCCTCTGCCTGCCCCCCTCCACCGTCTACCTCCCTGGTCACCACCCTGTGAAGTCCTTCACATTCTCCCCTACTCTTCCCTTTCTTTTCCTATTCTCTCTCCTTTACTCCTCCTCCTGTTACTGCAGTGGACAGAAGGCAATCTAACTGCCATGTTTATATTAGCAGTGCCCTGTGCCAACAGTTTCTTTAAGACGCTATCTATAGCAATGGTCAGTGTGTGTTGAAGAGTAGACCTGCCTCCTCCTGAGAGATTCCTCAAATTCCTTCACTTCCCACAATTCCCACCACAAAGCTCCTGCTGCCACATTCCCCCAGGCACATAACAACTTTGTTTCGGCATACACACACACTGGTGCAGAAACAGATTATTGATACACTTGGACAGCCATTAGGTACTGAGACATCATGATTGTAAAAAGCCATCCCAAAGAGGCCCACCCTCAGCTTCAAGCCAATAAAAGTCCTTAGCAGAGGAAGCTAACAGCTGTGGGTGTCCATTAGGAGAGATGAAAGAGGCGGCCGTCAGAGCGCTTGGTCAGGAGCCCTAATCCCTTTCCCAGCTCTGCTTTAGTCTTGGGAGGGGGTGACACATAATGCTCTCCCACTCTCAGCAGTGTTGTGCTGTTCTCGGCAGTGTTGTGCTGTTCTCGGCAGTGTTGTGCTGTTCTCGGCAGTGTTGTGCTGTTCTCAGCAGTGTTGTTCTGTTCTCGGCAGTGTTGTTCTGTTCTCGGCAGTGCTGTGCTGTTCTCAGCAGTGTTGTGCTGTTCTCAGCAGTGTTGTTCTGTTCTCTGGCAGTGTTGTTCTGTTCTCGGCAGTGTTGCTGTTCTCAGCAGTGTTGTTCTGTTCTCAGCAGTGCTGTTCTGTTCTCAGCAGTGCTGTTCTGTTCTCAGCAGTGTTGTTCTGTTCTCAGTAGTGTTGTTCTGTTCGCAGCAGTGCTGTTCTGTTCGCAGCAGTGCTGTTCTGTTCTCGGCAGTGCTGTTCTGTTCTCGGCAGTGCTGTTCTGTTCTCGGCAGTGTTGTTCTGTTCTCGGCTGTTTTGTTCTGTTCTCGGCAGTGTTGTTCTGTTCTCAGCAGTGTTTTTCTGTTCTCAGCAGTGCTGTTCTGTTCTCAGCAGTGCTGTTCTGTTATCAGCAGTGTTGTTCTGTTCTCGGCTGTTCTGTTCTTGGCAGTGCTGTTCTGTTTTCAGCAGTATTGTTCTGTTCTCGGCTATTCTGTTCTCGGCAGTGTTGTTCTGTTCTCGGCAGTGTTGTTCTGTTCTCAGCAGTGTTGTTCTGTTCTCAGCAGTGTTGTTCTGTTCTCGGCAGTGCTGTTCTGTCGGCAGTGCTGTTCTGTTTTCAGCAGTGCTGTTCTGTTCTCGGCAGTGCTGTTCTGTTCTCGGCAGTGCTGTTCTGTTCTCGGCAGCGCTGTTCTGTTCTCGGCAGTGCTGTTCTGTTCTCGGCAGTGCTGTTCTGTTCTCGGCAGTGCTGTTCTGTTCTCGGCAGTGCTGTTCTGTTCTCAGCAGCGCTGTTCTGTTCTCAGCAGCGCTGTTCTGTTCTCAGCAGTGTTGTTCTGTTCTCAGCAGTGCTGTTCTGTTTTCCGCAGTGCTGGTCTGTTCTCGACAGTGTTGTTCTGTTCTCGGCTGTTCTGTTCTCGGCAGTGCTGTTCTGTTCTCGGCAGTGCTGTTCTGTTCTCGGCAGTGCTGTTCTGTTCTCGGCAGCGCTGTTCTGTTCTCAGCAGCGCTGTTCTGTTCTCGGCAGCGCTGTTCTGTTCTCGGCTGTGCTGTTCTGTTCTCGGCAGTGCTGTTCTGTTCTCGGCAGTGCTGTTCTGTTCTCGGCAGTGCTGTTCTGTTCTCGGCAGTGCTGTTCTGTTCTCGGCAGTGCTGTTCTGTTCTCGGCAGTGTTGTTCAGTTCTCGGCAGTGTTGTTCTGTTCTCGGCAGTGTTGTTCTGTTCTCGGCAGTGTTGTTCTGTTCTCGGCAGTGTTGTTCTGTTCTCAGCAGTGTTGTTCTGTCCTCAGCATTGCTGTTCTGTTCTCAGCAGTGTTCTGTTCTGTTCTCGGCTGTTCTGTTCTCGGCTGTTCTGTTCTCGGCAGTGCTGTTCTTTTTTCAGCAATGTTGTTCTGTTCTCGGCGGTTCTGTTCTCGGCGGTTCTGTTCTCGGCTGTTCTGTTCTCGGCTGTTCTGTTCTCGGCTGTTCTGTTCTCGGCTGTTCTGTTCTCGGCTGTTCTGTTCTCAGCAGTGTTGTTCTGTTCTCAGCAGTGTTGTTCTGTTCTCAGCAGTGTTGTTCTGTTCTCAGCAGTGTTGTTCTGTTCTCAGCAGTGTTGTTCTGTTCTCAGCAGTGTTGTTCTGTTCTCAGCAGTGTTGTTCTGTCCTCAGCACTGCTGTTCTGTTCTCAGCAGTGTTGTTCTGTTCTCAGCAGTGTTGTTCTGTTCTCGGCTGTTCTGTTCTGTTCTCAACAGTGTTGTTCTGTTCTCAGCAGTGTTGTTCTGTCCTCAGCAGTGTTGTTCTGTTCTCAGCAGTGCTGTTCTGTTCTCGGCAGTGCTGTTCTGTTCTCAGTAGCGCTGTTCTGTTCTCAGTAGCGCTGTTCTGTTCTCAGTAGCGCTGTTCAGCTGTTCTGTTCTCGGCAGTGCTGTTCTGTTCTCGGCAGTGCTGTTCTGTTCTCGGCAGTGCTGTTCTGTTCTCGGCAGTGCTGTTCTGTTCTCGGCAGTGCTGTTCTGTTCTCGGCAGTGTTGTTCAGTTCTCAGCAGTGTTGTTCTGTTCTCAGCAGTGTTGTTCTGTTCTCAGCAGTGTTGTTCTGTCCTCAGCATTGCTGTTCTGTTCTCAGCAGTGCTGTTCTGTTCTTGGCTGTTCTGTTCTTGGCTGTTCTGTTCTTGGCAGTGCTGTTCTTTTTCAGCAATGTTGTTCTGTTCTCGGCGGTTCTGTTCTCGGCTGTTCTGTTCTCAGCAGTGTTGTTCTGTTCTCAGTAGTGTTGTTCTGTTCTCGGCAGTGTTGTTCTGTTCTCGGCAGTGCTGTTCTGTTCTCGGCAGTGCTGTTCTGTTCTCGGCAGTGTTGTTCAGTTCTCGGCAGTGTTGTTCAGTTCTCGGCAGTGTTGTTCTGTTCTCAGCAGTGTTGTTCTGTTCTCAGCAGTGTTGTTCTGTTCTCAGCAGTGTTGTTCTGTTCTCAGCAGTGTTGTTCTGTTCTCAGCAGTGTTGTTCTGTCCTCAGCATTGCTGTTCTGTTCTCAGCAGGGCTGTTCTGTTCTCGGCTGTTCTGTTCTCGGCTGTTCTGTTCTCGGCTGTTCTGTTCTCGGCTGTTCTGTTCTCAGCAGTGTTGTTCTGTTCTGAGCAGTGTTGTTCTGTTCTCGGCTGTTCTGTTCTGTTCTCAACAGTGTTGTTCTGTTCTCAGCAGTGTTGTTCTGTTCTCAGCAGTGTTGTTCTGTCCTCAGCAGTGTTGTTCTGTTCTCAGCAGTGCTGTTCTGTTCTCAGCAGTGCGTTCTGTTCTCGGCAGCTGTTCTGTTCTCAGTAGCGCTGTTCTGTTCTCAGCAGTGCTGTTCTGTTCTCAGCAGTGCGTTCTGTTCTCGGCAGCGCTGTTCTGTTCTCAGTAGCGCTGTTCTGTTCTCAGTAGCGCTGTTCTGTTCAGGCTGTTCTGTTCTCGGCAGTGCTGTTCTGTTCTCGGCAGTACTGTTCTGTTCTCGGCAGTGCTGTTCTGTTCTCGGCAGTGCTGTTCTGTTCTCGGCAGTGCTGTTCTGTTCTCAGTGCTGTTCAGTTCTCGGCAGTGCTGTTCAGTTCTCAGCAGTGCTGTTCAGTTCTCAGCAGTGTTGTTCTGTCCTCAGCATTGCTGTTCTGTTCTCAGCAGTGCTGTTCTGTTCTCGGCTGTTCTGTTCTTGGCTGTTCTGTTCTTGGCAGTGCTGTTCTTTTTTCAGCAATGTTGTTCTGTTCTCGGCGGTTCTGTTCTCGGCGGTTCTGTTCTCGGCTGTTCTGTTCTCAGCAGTGTTGTTCTGTTCTCAGCAGTGTTGTTCTGTTCTCAGCAGTGTTGTTCTGTTCTCTGCAGTGTTGTTCTGTTCTCTGCAGTGTTGTTCTGTTCTCAGCAGTGTTGTTCTGTCCTCAGCACTGCTGTTCTGTTCTCAGCAGTGCTGTTCTGTTCTCAGCAGTGTTGTTCTGTTCTCGGCTGTTCTGTTCTGTTCTGTTCTCAACAGTGTTGTTCTGTTCTCAGTAGTGTTGTTCTGTTCTCAGCAGTGTTGTTCTGTCCTCAGCATTGCTGTTCTGTTCTCAGCAGTGCTGTTCTGTTCTTGGCTGTTCTGTTCTTGGCTGTTCTGTTCTTGGCAGTGCTGTTCTTTTTTTCAGCAATGTTGTTCTGTTCTCGGCGGTTCTGTTCTCGGCTGTTCTGTTCTCAGCAGTGTTGTTCTGTTCTCAGTAGTGTTGTTCTGTTCTCAGCAGTGTTGTTCTGTTCTCGGCAGTGCTGTTCTGTTCTCGGCAGTGCTGTTCTGTTCTCGGCAGTGTTGTTCAGTTCTCGGCAGTGTTGTTCAGTTCTCAGCAGTGTTGTTCTGTTCTCAGCAGTGTTGTTCTGTTCTCAGCAGTGTTGTTCTGTTCTCAGCAGTGTTGTTCTGTTCTCAGCAGTGTTGTTCTGTTCTCAGTGTTGTTCTGTCCTCAGCATTGCTGTTCTGTTCTCAGCAGGGCTGTTCTGTTCTCAGCAGGGCTGTTCTGTTCTCGGCTGTTCTGTTCTTAGCAGTGCTGTTCTTTTTCAGCAATGTTGTTCTGTTCTCGGCGGTTCTGTTCTCGGCTGTTCTGTTCTCAGCTGTTCTGTTCTCGGCTGTTCTGTTCTCAGCAGTGTTGTTCTGTTCTGAGCAGTGTTGTTCTGTTCTCGGCTGTTCTGTTCTGTTCTCAACAGTGTTGTTCTGTTCTCAGCAGTGTTATTCTGTTCTCAGCAGTGTTGTTCTGTCCTCAGCAGTGTTGTTCTGTTCTCAGCAGTGCTGTTCTGTTCTCAGCAGTGCGTACTGTTCTCGGCAGCGCTGTTCTGTTCTCAGTAGCGCTGTTCTGTTCTCAGTAGCGCTGTTCTGTTCTCAGTAGCGCTGTTCTGTTCTCAGTAGCGCTGTTCTGTTCTCAGTAGCGCTGTTCTGTTCTCGGCTGTTCTGTTCTCGGCAGTGCTGTTCTGTTCTCGGCAGTGCTGTTCTGTTCTCGGCAGTGCTGTTCTGTTCTCGGCAGTGCTGTTCTGTTCTCGGCAGTGCTGTTCTGTTCTCGGCAGTGCTGTTCAGTTCTCGGCAGTGCTGTTCAGTTCTCAGCAGTGCTGTTCAGTTCTCAGCAGTGTTGTTCTGTCCTCAGCATTGCTGTTCTGTTCTCAGCAGTGCTGTTCTGTTCTCGGCGGTTCTGTTCTCGGCGGTTCTGTTCTCGGCTGTTCTGTTCTCAGCAGTGTTGTTCTGTTCTCAGCAGTGTTGTTCTGTTCTCAGCAGTGTTGTTCTGTTCTCAGCAGTGTTGTTCTGTTCTCTGCAGTGTTGTTCTGTTCTCAGCAGTGTTGTTCTGTTCTCAGCAGTGTTGTTCTGTCCTCAGCAGTGTTGTTCTGTCCTCAGCACTGCTGTTCTGTTCTCAGCAGTGCTGTTCTGTTCTCAGCAGTGTTGTTCTGTTCTCGGCTGTTCTGTTCTGTTCTCAACAGTGTTGTTCTGTTCTCAGCAGTGTTATTCTGTTCTCAGCAGTGTTGTTCTGTCCTCAGCAGTGTTGTTCTGTTCTCAGCAGTGCTGTTCTGTTCTCAGCAGTGCTGTTCTGTTCTCGGCAGTGCTGTTCTGTTCTCGGCAGTGTTGTTCTGTTCTTGGCAGTGCTGTTCTTTTTCAGCAGTGTTGTTCTGTTCTGGTTCTGTTCGGCTGTTCTGTTCTCGGCTGTTCTGTTCTCGGCTGTTCTGTTCTCGGCTGTTCTGTTCTCGGCTGTTCTGTTCTGTTCTCTCAGTGCTGTTCTGTTCTGTTCTGTTCTCTGCAGTGCTGTTCTGTCGGCAGTCTGTTCTGCAGTGCTGTTCTGTTCTCGGCAGTGCTGTTCTGTTCTCGGCAGTGCTGTTCTGTTCTCGGCAGTGTTCTGTTCAGTGCTGTTCTGTTCTCGGCAGTGCTGTTCTGTTCTCTGCAGTGTTGTTCTGTTCCCGGCAGTGCTGTTCTGTTCTCGGCAGTGCTGTTCTGTTCTCGGCAGTGCTGTTCTGTTCTCGGCAGTGTTGTTTTGTTCTCGGCAGTGTTGTTTTGTTCTCGGCAGTGTTGTTCTGTTCTCGGCAGAGTTGTTCTGTTCTCAGCAGAGTTGTTCTGTTCTCAGCAGTGCTGTTCTCAGCAGTGAGATTTGGAACACAGAATGTCCTGGCATCCAATCAGAGCGTCCGGCTGATGATGGAGCTGTCACGGAGCCATGAATAAATAGAGCTGAAAGAAAGGGGATGTGTGTGTGCTTCTAAACAAAGCACACGTCCCCAGTGCTAGATGTTCTGTTCTGCGTCAGTGCTCATACACACACAAACACACACACACACACACACACGCACACACGTACACACGCACAAACAGCACCTCAGTAAGACTGAGTCATAGGGAGCACCTGGAGGAGAGAAAGAGAGACAGAGAAGTGAATCACCAGAGAGACCTCATGGCAACTTCCCAGCAGCTCTAAACACGGCATATAGTCATGTAGTACAGTCTGTATTACTATATAGTACTTAGTACCATAACCATAGTGCTGTACTGTACAATTACATACATACAATGTTCTGCTCAGTGTGAATGCCTGAGTTCACTATTTTGTCTGAGCTCTGTAAAGCAGACAGACAGGCAGGTAGGCAGACCCACAGATACATACTGTATGTAGACACTCACAGAGACCAACCAAGACAGAGACAGGCCCAGAGACTGGCCCAGAGCACAGTGTCCAGAGACTGGCAAAGAGACTGGCCCAGAGACAGGCCCACAGCACAGTGTCCAGGGAGCAGCACACTGGTCTGATGGGTGAGGAAACAGAACAGAACAGCACACCTACTGCATCATGTCATCACCACCGCACACACACACACACTGCCTAGACACACATGCACCCCCCCCCCTGCCCACCCAAAATACACAAACACACATCCCACAGTACAGCTGTAGAATACAGAAGGGGAGGGAGAGACTGAAATAAGGTGAAGAGGGGGAGGGAGAGAGAGTGAGGGGAAGCAGGAAGACAGATGTTCAGTGTGAGTGTGTATCAGTGGGTGTATGACACAGAAAGTCCAAAACATAAGCTTGTTCTTGACACAGACATTATCTTCAGAAGGTGTACAGTGCATTCTAAAATTAAAAGGGGGGCAGGTCCCACAGAGCTACTGTGCAGGCACCAGTGAAGTCAGCGACCGAGGGAGGGATGTAGGGAGGTAAAATGAAAAGGGGGGTCCCACAGAGCTACTGTGCAGGCGCCAGTGAAGACAGCTACCGAGGGAGGGATGTAGGTAGCGGAGGCAGAGAGAAAAATCTTGCAGATTTTGTATAAAACTGACAGTCAAGAAGTCTCCTGTCCTTATCTGGAAACACTGCATTTCCTGCTCTGCTCTGTCCATATTCATTTGATTCATAATCTTCTAAATCTTCCAGAGATTTTCTTGACAAATCTCTCTTTAATTTCCCATGGAGCATAGTTACATCCAGCTGACTAGAGACCAAATAATCATGGCTTTGACCCCACGCTGCAAAAAACATTCTTCCTCTCTCTTCACCCGCTCATTCCTCTCCTGTCTTCCCTCTCTCCTATCCCCCTCTTCTCCATCTTTCTCCTCACCCTCTACTCCCTCCTAACATCCCCCTCCCCCTACCTCACCCTCATCTCCTGTCCCTCTCCTTATCCTCTCCCCCGCTCACCCAGCGCCTGACGCTGTGTTTGTTTTGAGACGGCAAACTAGCGTCTCTCTGCAATTAGTCCTGATGAGCAAGTCACTAAGATAAACGAGAGGAGAGGGAGAGAGGAGGAAGAGAGGAGAGGTTATTGTCTGTACTGTTGGTTGGTTATTGTCAGTAATGTTGGTTGGTTATTGTCAGTAATGTTAGTTGGTTATTGTCTGTACTGTTGGTTGGTTATTGTCAGTACTGTTGGTTGGTTATTGTCAGTACTGTTGGTTGGTTATTGTCAGTACTGTTGGTTGGTTATTGTCTGTACTGTTGGTTGGTTATTGTCAGTACTGTTGGTTGGTTATTGTCAGTACTGTTGGTTGGTTATTGTCTGTACTGTTGGTTGGTTATTGTCAGTACTGTTGGTTGGTTATTGTCTGTACTGTTGGTTGGTTATTGTCAGTACTGTTGGTTGGTTGGTTGGTTACTGTCTGTACTGTTGGTTGGTTATTGTCTGTACTGTTGGTTGGTTATTGTCTGTACTGTTGGTTGGTTATTGTCAGTACTGTTGGTTGGTTATTGTCAGTACTGTTGGTTGGTTATTGTCAGTAATGTTGGTTGGTTATTGTCTGTACTGTTGGTTGGTTATTGTCAGTACTGTTGGTTGGTTATTGTCAGTAATGTTGGTTGGTTATTGTCTGTACTGTTGGTTGGTTATTGTCAGTACTGTTGAGCTCCACATAAACCCCCAACACACAAATCCGCGGGAAGCGACACTATTCACACTTAAAAATAACCATCAAAATGCTATTTAAACAGACCCAGGTTACAGACACTAATAAAACAAATACACACAGGGATAATTGTATCAACACGCCAACCTGGCTGTAAGAAAAACCTCACCATGTGCAGGGGAGGAAGAGAGGGAGGAGGAGGGGAGGTAAAATGAAAAGGGGGGGGCAGGTCCCACACAGCTACTGTGCAGGCGCCAGTGAAGATAGCGATGGAGGGAGGGATGTAGGGAGCGGAGGCAGAGAAGAAAAGCCTGCAGAAACTCTCAACAGATGCGTGAAGCCCTTGTCAGCATTCCTGCTAGGTAACGCAAGGTCAGGAGTGAGCAGGAAGACAATATGAGGACTATTTGGGCTCTCTGAGCGCCAGATGTGTTTTAATAAGACTGCTGCCCTCACAGCTAATAAGGTCAGCCTCTGGCTCCAGCCAGACGAGCAAACAAGTAGACTCTTGGCAGGAATTCAGCTCCAGCTTGGCACAGCTTCCCTCCCTGCTTCCTGCCTGCCTCGCTCCACTTCACTCCACTCACTGCCTGCCACGGAGAGAGAGAAGAGAGGGAAGCCCAGAGAGAAGAGGAAAGGTTCTTCTCTCTCTCTATCCCCCCAATAAACACACACATCCTTGTTTCCCCCCCTCTCTCAATCTCCCCATCTCTCGCCCTCTACACCTACCTTCTACTAGACTCTTCCCTTGTCTGCTAGGAGAGCAAGATAAAATATCACCCTGCTGTACTTTCCATCCCCTCTGACTACCTTGCGATACCCAACACAAAAAATTCTCTGCTGCCGTTAATAAGTGCATTATGACAAAAATAAACGTACAAATAAATATTGGCACAATAAATCTGAGTTCTCTGGAGAGGAGAATAAAGCTGTGGTGTGGGCGCTGGGAGACAGGGGGAGACGGAGGGCTGGGAAGACTTCCCCACAAAGGGAGGGAGGGAGATGGAGAGATGGCATGAGAAAGAGAAATAGAGATATGGAGAGAGAGAGATGGAGTTTTGGCAGTGTTGTTGGAGGCTCTATTTACACTCTCGCCTGCCAATCGCTTGTGGAGAACGAACGCAGACCAGACCAGACCAGACAGACGACCAGACCAGACCAGACCAGACAGACAGACAGACAGACAAATAGAAGGAAAAATTTAGAATTCTCCAGACAAAGCTAGTCCAAACAATGCTTCACTTGAATAAATGTTTTAATCCAATAATCCAGAGGGGAAAATGCATATTTGCAAATGTGAACCAACTGGGTCTAACCAAAGTCTAAACCACTAGAACGACAGCATAGAATGTGACTTTCAATGACGGATTGCTGTCATCAGAAACAAAGCACCAACACTCCTGTGTCTAATATGTGTGTATGGGGACACCGCTGGGTGTAGTGTCAAACAGAGTGTCACAGGAAGTCAGAGGGGTACCATGCACGGTGGGCTGGGGGAGACCTGCTGTTATTACACCCCGGTCACACACTCATGAACACACACACACACACACACACACACACCCTTGGGGATGGTGTGACCGATGTAGACTGTGGTTGTCACAGCACCCAGTTCTGTATTGGAGGTGAGAGGGGCTCTCAGATGTCCATGTCATTAACACACACAATTACAGCTAAGAATACACACGCATACACAGATACAGGACCAACCTAACTCTCAGCACAGCTAGAATTTGCTTCAAGCCCCTACACACTCCCTCCCCTCTTCCCTGTCCAGTCTCTCTCTTGCGGGTGGTAAAGTTGATGTCATCCTCGACATCTCATGGAATCAGAGCATCAGACAGGCCCTCTCCACTCCTCCCCATGCCTGCAGTATTCACAACTCAAATATGTAATCCTGGGCTTGGCTACAGCCTGTGCTGCTCTGTTGTACCACACACACGCACACACACACACACACACACACACATACACACATACACACACATACACACACATACACTATAGGTTGTATAGGTAATGAAGAGGTGTGTTCCCAAGGTCCCAGTATGTATGAGTTAGTAGAGAGCAGGTAGTTAACTGGTCTTGTCTTCCTACTTTAACACCACATCACTGAGAACTGGGCTCTTCCACACAGCCATCCATTCAGTCTGACAGAGTCACAGGGTTCATTCTGCATGGTAACAGGGTTAAAACCGAACCATCTCAAAGGGTTACGTTTAGGTATGGACTATAGGTTGCTAGAGCATGGTGAACTGTCCTAGTGAAGTGGTCTAAACAGTGTGCTCCAGCACCAAGCATCACCAGTCGTTATGTTCTGGGTGAGAGCAGAGGAAGGACATATCAACGTTCTGGGACCCTTTCAAACATCCCAAATCGGCATCTGTTTCTAGTGATCAGTCTGAGCCTACAGCGTGTATGAAAACACACAGACACAGACACGGTACACTGCACTGGATAAGATGGATAATGATACTCTATAGATAGGATTCCCCTTAACGCTCCATAGGGTTCAGAACAGCCAGTACCATGGTGATTACATGAGTAACATGATGAGTTCACAGAACCAGCCTAGAATGAGCAGTACCAGTACACTGAGTAGAAACAGTACAGGCCTATTGGCTTTTTTCTCAGTAGCTTGAAACGACTTTTAGAGCTGTGGCCAGAAGTATATACAAACAACAGAACCATGATGTGCTCGAAGAGGAACATTGGTGTGAGCCAGAATTGTCATTGTGATTTTTTCCAGCAGTTTAGAAAGTCTTCATGTTTTTGCTATGGTTGACTTGCAGTCTATATATAACGGTATCCCCTATACCCTGCCTGGCTGGCTGGCTGATCCACCACAAGACTGTTCTATAAGAGAGGATAACCTGATCTCCATCTAACTAGTAACTACACTCTTCAACCATACAAACACACACACACACACACACACACACAGAGTCAAACAGGCATCTACAAACATAGTACAGTCGTGGCGCAAAGTTTTAAGAATGACACAAATATTAGTTTTCACAAAGTTTGCTGCTTCAGTGTCTTTAGATATTTTTGTCAGATGTTACTATGGAATACTGAAGTTTAATTACAAGAATTTCATAAGTGTCAAGGGCTTTTATTGACAATTACATGAAGTTGATGCAAAGAGTCAATATTTGCAGTGTTGACCCTTCTTTTTCAAGACCTCTGCAATCCACCCTGGCATCCTGTCAATTAACTTCTGGGCCACATCCTGACTGATGGCAGCCCATTCTTGCATAATCAATGCTTGGAGTTTGTCAGAATTTGTGGGTTTGTGTTTGTCCACCCGCCTCTTGAGGATTGACCACACGTTCTCAATGGGATTAAGGTTTGGGGAGTTTCCTGGCCATGGACCCAAAATATCAATGTTTTGTTCCCCGAGCCACTTAGTTATCACTTTTGCCTTATGGCAAGGTGCTCCATCATGCTGGAAAAGGTATTGTTCGTCACCAAACTGTCCCTGGATGGTTGGGAGAAGTTGCTCTCGGAGGATATGTTGGTACCATTCTTTATTCATGGCTGTGTTATTAGGCAAAATTGTGAGTGAGCCCACTCCCTTGGCTGAGAAGCAAACCCACACATGAATGGTCTCAGGATGCTTTACTGTTGACATGACACAGGATTGATGGTAGCGCTCACCTTGTCTGCTCCGGGCAAGATTCTTTCCAGATGCCCCAAACAATCGGAAAGGGGATTAATCAGAGAAAATACCTTTACCTCAGTCCTCAGCAGTCCAATCCCTGTACCTTTTACAGAATATCTGTCTGTCCCTGATGTTTTTCCTGGAGAGAAGTGGCTTCCTTGCTGCCCTTCTTGACACCAGGCCATCCTCCAAAAGTCTTTGCCTCACTGTGCGTGCAGATGCACTCACACCTGCCGGCTGCCATTCCTGAGCAAGCTCTGTACTGGTGGTGCCCCGATCCAGCAGCTGAATCAACTTTAGGAGACGGTCCTGGCGCATGCTGGACTTTCTTGGGAGCCCTGAAGCCTTATTCACAACAATTGAACCGCTCTCCTTGAAGTTCTTGATGATCCGATAAATGGTTGATTTAGGTACAATCTTACTGGCAGCAATATCCTTGCCTGTGAAGCCCTTTTTGTGCAAAGCAATGATGACGGCACATGTTTCCTTGCAGGTAACCATGATTGACAGAGGAAGAACAATGATTCCAACCACCACCCTCCTTTTGAAGCTTCCAGTCTGTTCGAACTCAATCAGCATGACAGAGTGATCTCCAGCCTTGTCCTCGTCAACACTCACACCTGTGGTAATGAGAGAATCACTGACATGATGTCAGCTGTTCCTTTTGTGGCAAGGCTGAAATGCAATCGAAATGTTTGTTTTTTTGGGACTCAGTTCATTTGTATGGCATCTGATCACTCTTCATAACATTCTGGAGTATATGCAAATTGCCATCATACAAACTGAGGCAGCAGACTTTGTGAAAATTAATATTTGTGTCATTCTCAAAACTTTTGGCCACGACTGTACATTCTGCCCCTCTCCATCTCTCTCTCTCTCCTCAGATCAGGTCTGAAAGTGAGGGTCGTGAAGTCGTGAGGTCATGGGTAAAATTAGAGCAATGCTAATGTGCTCTGCTCTTCAAGGTAAATTACTGAAAATGAGAAAACCTCTTTAGCTGATCATGAAAAGACTCCATTTTCTCTTTTCTCCATCCACTCTGTCTTTTCTCGTTGTCTTCAATAGGCTGAGGCCGGCTATTCAGGGGCTATGAATACTTTACCATCAGTACATATTTAAAATGTTTAAGGTTGGTCTGTGGTATACCAGTATCAGATTTGATTTTTTTTAAAATTAATATGGCTATTATAGAAATATGGATGCATACAGTGGGGAGAACAAGTATTTGATACACTGACGATTTTGCAGGTTTTCCTACTTACAAAGCATGTAGAGGTTTGTAATTTTTATCATAGGTACACTTCAACTGTGAGAGACGGAATCTAAAACAAAAATCCATAAAATCACATTGTATGATTTTTAAGTAATTAATTTGCATTTTATTGCATGTGGAATACCTTCCTAATATTGAGTTGCAACCCCTTTTGCCCTCAGAACAGCCTCAATTCGTTGAGGCATGGACTCTACAAGGTGTTGAAAGCATTCCACAGGCATGCTGACTCCAATGCCTCCCACAGTTGTGTCAAGTTGGCTGGATGTCCTTTGGGTGGTGGGACCATTCTTGATTCACACAGGAAACTGTTGAGCGTGAAAAACCCAGCAGCATTGCAGATTTGACACAAACCGGTGCGCCTGGCACCTACTAACATACTCCGTTCAAAGGCACTTAAATATTTTGTCTTGCCCATTCACCCTCTGAATTGCACACACACAATCCATGTCTCAATTGTCTCAAGGCTTGAAAATCCTTCTTTAACCTGTCTCCTCACCTTCATATTGAAGTGGATTTAACAGGTGACATCAATAAGGTATCATAGCTTTCACCTGGATTCGCCTGTCATGGAAAGAGTAGGTGTTCCTAATGTTTTGCACACTCAGTGTATATCTCTTTCTCTCTCCTCTCTTGTTCTCCCTTTCAATCTATTTGTTTGTAGTGTCAGCCTTCATTTCAATCAATTATGCAAAATCCCCCCATCTCTGACACAGTTTATAGGAAATTGATAACCCTGTGTGTGTGCGTGCGTACGTGTTTGTGTGTGTACATGTTTGGGTATGCTATTCAACTAGCTGTCTCCTACCTCTACACACTCTCTGACAATCATCCACAGCAGGTCGGTGCATGCACAAACACACATACACACACCCTTAACTTCGACCCCTAAACCTGACTCTACTCCACCCTTTCTCATTCTAACTCAAACTGTGACAAGTTCCCTTTGTCTCTGCCACTGTCCCTGTCTCATCTTCAGCCTCTGTCCCTGTCTCATCTTCAGCCTCTGTCCCTGTCTCATCTTCAGCCTCTGTCCCTGTCTCATCTTCTGCCTCGTCCTCCAGCCAGGTCACCCATGATACAAGTCAGTATTCCACGTCCATCCATGTCTGAGGACGTCGGGAGGTGATGTTGAAACCGGCCACCAGGGGCAACAGTGAGTACTGTTACTTTCAAGTAGGTTTCAGTTTTGCTAGGGCGTTGTGGATGGGGATGGTGGAAAGCATCTGCCTCTGGGGCCAAATGTTGCATGTTTGAATCCAGCGCTAGAAAGTTGTTTTTGATATTTTTTGTTTTAATCCTATCCCAAACCTTAACCCTTACCTTAACCACTCAGAGTTAATGCTTAAACCTAACCTTAAAAACACTTTGAAATTGGATGAACATGGATGAATGTCTAATTCTGACGTGAGACTGTGAGAGCTAGTTGCTGTCTCTGTTTCATGTGTGGTGATACAGAGACAATCTCTAAAATAATTTTTTTGGGGGGGAAATGGGGGAGGAGGGAGAGGGGAGTGATGGAAGGGAAAATGGGGGAATCTGAAGAGAGAGAGAATCAACTAGATAACACGGGTCAAAGAGGAAGAGGGAGAGAAAAGGAGGAAGGAGAAAGAATAGAATAAAAGAAAAAGATGGATGTGATAAATCAATGATGCCGGTCTCAATGCTCTCCTCAACATGAGTGCAAGGCTTTGAACACCTCTTCCACTGGCAGGAGAGTGATGAAGGACGGTCACGCTGTAATCTTCACACAAACACACACGCTCACTCACAGCCATTATACACTCTACACGGTACTGTAAAGTGTGTCTGGGTTGAGTTAGTCTTGGGCTATGTGTCAGAGCCCAGGGAGGAGTACAGTACAGGAGGTCTGCTCTCTGAGCTTGTCTGCCTCTGGCCTGCTCTCACAGCTTGTCTGCCTCTGGCCTGCTCTCTAGCTTGTCTGCCTCTGGCCTGCTCTCTAGCTTGTCTGCCTCTGGCCTGCTCTCTAGCTTGTCTGCCTCTGGACTGCTCTCTAGCTTGTCTGCCTCTGGACTGCTCTCTAGCTTGTCTGCCTCTGGACTGCTCTCTAGCTTGTCTGCCTCTGGACTGCTCTCTAGCTTGTCTGCCTCTGGACTGCTCTCTAGCTTGTCTGCCTCTGGACTGCTCTCTAGCTTGTCTGCCTCTGGACTGCTCTCTAGCTTGTCTGGCCCTGGACTGCTCTCTAGCTTGTCTGGCCCTGGCCTGCTCTCTAGCTTGTCTGGCCCTGGCCTGCTCTCTAGCTTGTCTGGCCCTGGCCTGCTCTCTAGCTTGTCTGCCTCTGCTCTATTTGCTGTGTGCTGGATGGTGGTGTGATGGATGGTGTGTCTGATGGATGGCCTGTGTGCTGGATGGTGTGTGTGCTGGATGGTGGCCTGCTCTCGAGTGTGTGTGTGTGCTGATGGTTTGTGTGATGGTAGCTTGTCTGGCCCTGGCCTGGTGTGTGTGTGTGTCTGGCCGGATGGTGTGTCTGCTGGATGTGTGTGTGCTCTGTTTGCTGTGTGCTGTGTGTGTGTGTGTGCTGGATGGTGTGTGTGATGGATGGTGTGTGTGATGGATGGTGTGTATGTGATGGATGGTGTGTATGTGATGGATGGTGAGTATGTGATGGATGGTGTCCATGTGATGGATGGTGAGTATGTGATGGATGGTGAGTATGTGATGGATGGTGAGTATGTGATGGATGGTGTCCATGTGATGGATGGTGTGTATGTGATGGATGGTGTGTATGTGATGGATGGTGAGTATGTGATGGATGGTGAGTATGTGATGGATGGTGAGTATGTGATGGATGGTGTCCATGTGATGGATGGTGTGTATGCGATGGATGGTGTGTATGCGATGGATGGTGTGCATGCGATGGATGGTGTGTATGCGATGGATGGTGTGTATGCGATGGATGGTGTCCATGTGATGGATGGTGTCCATGTGATGGATGGTGTCCATGTGATGGATGGTGTCCATGTGATGGATGGTGTGTATGTGATGGATGGTGTGTATGTGATGGATGGTGTGTATGTGATGGATGGTGTGTATGTGATGGATGGTGTGTGTGATGGATGGTGTGTGTGTGTGATGGATGGTGTGTGTGTGCTGGATGGTGTGTGCTGATGGTTTGTGTGATTGTGTGTGTCTGTGCCGGATGGTGTGTGTGTGTGTGTGTCTATGCCGGATGGTGTGTGTGCTGGATGGTGTGTGTGCATTGTGTGTGTGTGTGTGTGTGTGTGTGTGTTTGTGTGATGGATGGTGTATGTGATGGATGGTGTGTGTGATGGATGGTGTCCATGTGATGGATGGTGTCCATGTGATGGATGGTGTCCATGTGATGGATGGTGTCCATGTGATGGATGGTGTGTATGTGATGGATGGTGTGTATGCGATGGATGGTGTGTATGCGATAGATGGTGTGTATGTGATGGATGGTGTATGCGATGGATGGTGTGTATGCGATGGATGGTGTGTATGTGATGGATGGTGTGTATGTGATGGATGGTGTGTATGTGATGGATGGTGTGTATGTGATGGATGGTGTGTATGTGATGGATGGTGTGTGTGTGATGGATGGTGTGTATGTGATGGATGGTGTGTGTGTGTGTGCTGAATGGTGTGTGTGCTGGATGGTGTGTGTGCTGGATGGTGTGTGTGTGATGCTGATGGTTTGTGTGTGGTGTGTGTCTGTGCTGGATGGTGTGTGTGCTGGATGGTGTGTGTGCATTTGTGTGTGTGTGTGTGTGATGGATGGTGTATGTGATGGATGGTGTATGTGATGGATGGTGTCCGTGTGATGGATGGTGTCCATGTGATGGATGTTATGTGATGGATAGTGTGTGTGATGGATGGTGTGTATGTGATGGATGGTGTGTATGTGATGGATGGTGTGTATGTGATGGATGGTGTGTATGTGATGGATGGTGTGTATGTGATGGATGGTGTGTATGTGATGGATGGTGTGCATGTGATGGATGGTGTGTATGTGATGGATGGATGGTGTATGTGATGGATGGTGTATGTGATGGATGGTGTGTATGTGATGGATAGTGTATGTGATGGATGGTGTGTATGTGATGGACGGTGTGTGTGATGGACGGTGTATGTGATGGATGGTGAGTATGTGATGGATGGTGTCCATGTGATGGATGGTGTATGTAATGGATGGTGTATGCGATGGATGGTGTGTATGTGATGGATGGTGTGTATGTGATGGATGGTGTGTATGTGATGGATGGTGTATGTGATGGATGGTGTCCATGTCATGGATGGATGGATGCGTTATGTGATGGATGCGTTATGTGATGGATAGTGTCTGTGATGGATGGTGTGTATGTGATGGATGGTGTGTATGTGATGGATGGTGTGTATGTGATGGATGGTGTGTATGATGGATGGTGTATGCGATGGATGGTGTATGCGATGGATGGTGTGTATGCGATGGATGGTGTGTATGCGTAGATGGTGTGTATGTGATGGATGGTGTATGCCATGGATGGTGTGTATGCCATGGATGGTGTGTATGTGATGGATGGTGTCCATGTGATGGATGGTGTGTATGTGATGGATGGTGTGTATGTGATGGATGGTGTGTATGTGATGGATGGTGTGTGTGTGTGTGCTGAATGGTGTGTGTGCTGGATGGTGTGTGTGCTGGATGGTGTGTGCTGGATGGTGTGTGTGTGTGCTGATGGTTTGTGTGATGGTGTGTGTCTGTGCCGGATGGTGTGTGTGCTGGATGGTGTGTGTGCATTTGTGTGTGTGTGTGTGATGGATGGTGTATGTGATGGATGGTGTATGTGATGGATGGTGTCCATGTGATGGATGCGTTATGTGATGGATGCGTTATGTGATGGATAGTGTGTGTGATGGATGGTGTGTATGTGATGGATGGTGTGTATGTGATGGATGGTCTGTATGTGATGGATGGTGTGTATGTGATGGATGGTGTGTATGTGATGGATGGTGTGTATGTGATGGATGGTGTGTATGTGATGGATGGTGTGCATGTGATGGATAGTGTATGTGATGGATGGATGGTGAATGTGATGGATGGTGTATGTGATGGATGGTGTGTATGTGATGGATAGTGTATGTGATGGATGGTGTGTATGTGATGGATGGTGTGTGTGATGGACGGTGTATGTGATGGATGGTGAGTATGTGATGGATGGTGTCCATGTGATGGATGGTGTATGTAATGGATGGTGTGTATGTGATGGATGGTGTGTATGTGATGGATGGTGTGTATGTGATGGATGGTGTGTATGTGATGGATGGGTGTATGTGATGGATGGTGTGTATGCGTTGGATGGTGTGTATGCGTTGGATGGTGTATGCGATGGATGGTGTATGCCATGGATGGTGTGTATGCGATGGATGGTGTGTATGCGATGGATGGTGTGTATGCAATGGATGGTGTGTATGCGATGGATGGTGTGTATGTGATGGATGGTGTGTATGTGATGGATGGTGTGCATGTGATGGATAGTGTATGTGATGGATGGATGGTGAATGTGATGGATGGTGTATGTGATGGATGGTGTGTATGTGATGGATAGTGTATGTGATGGATGGTGTGTATGTGTGCACACACACCATGGATGGCGATGGATGGTGTGTATGCGATGGATGGTGTGTATGTGATGGATGGTGTCCATGTGATGGATGGTGTCCATGTGATGGATGATGTCCATGTGATGGATGGTGTGTATGTGATGGATGGTGTGTATGTGATGGATGGTGTGTGTGATGGATGGTGTGTGTGTGTGTGTGTGTGCTGAATGGTGTGTGTGCTGGATGGTGTGTGTGTGTGCTGGATGGTGTGTGTGTGTGCTGATGGTTTGTGTGATGGTGTGTGTCTGTGCCGGATGGTGTGTGTGCTGGATGGTGTGTGTGCATTTGTGTGTGTGCGTGTGTGATGGATGGTGTATGTGATGGATGGTGTATGTGATGGATGGTGTATGTGATGGATGGTGTATGTGATGGATGCGTTATGTGATGGATGCGTTATGTGATGGATAGTGTGTGTGATGGATGGTGTGTATGTGATGGATGGTCTGTATGTGATGGATGGTGTGTATGTGATGGATGGTGTGTATGTGATGGATGGTGTGTATGTGATGGATGGTGTGTATGTGATGGATGGTGTGTATGTGATGGATGGTGTGTATGTGATGGATGGTGTGCATGTGATGGATGGTGTGCATGTGATGGATAGTGTATGTGATGGATGTGTATGTGATGGATGGTGTAGGTGATGGATGGTGTGTATGTGATGGATAGTGTATGTGATGGATAGTGTATGTGATGGATGGTGTGTATGTGATGGATGGTGTATGTGATGGATGGTGTATGTGATGGATGGTGTATGTGATGGATGGTGTGTATGTGATGGATGGTGTGTATGTGATGGATGGTGTGTGTGATGGATGGTGTATGTGATGGATGGTGTATGTGATGGATGGTGTATGTGATGGATGGTGTGAATGTGATGGATGGTGTGTATGTGATGGATGGTGTGTATGTGATGGATGGTGTGTATGTGATGGATGGTGTGCATGTGATGGATAGTGTATGTGATGGATGGATGGTGTATGTGATGGATGGTGTATGTGATGGATGGTGTGTATGTGATGGATGGTGTATGTGATGGATGGTGTATGTGATGGATGGTGTGTATGTGACGGACGGTGTGTGTGCACTGTTTTGTAGTGCATTTTCTACCACTTCACGAGTGATTTGACAACTTTAATTCTCCCCTAACAGCGGAACAATGTAGTTTATTTTCCCTTTCCCTCTATACAAATCAAATCAAAATCAAATCAAATGTATTTGTCACATACACATGGTTAGCAGATGTTAATGCGAGTGTCGCGAAATGCTTGTGCTTCTAGTTCCGACAATGCAGTAATAACGAACAAGTAATCTAACTAACAATTCCAAAAAACTACTGTCTTATACACAGTGTAAGGGGATAAAGAATATAAGGATACATAAGGATATATGAATGAGTGATGGTACAGAGCAGCATAGGCAAGATACAGTAGATGATATCGAGTACAGTATATACATATGTGTCTGTGCCGGATGGTGTGTGTGCTGGATGGTGTGTGTGCATTTGTGTGTGTGCGTGTGTGATGGATGGTGTATGTGATGGATGGTGTATGTGATGGATGGTGTATGTGATGGATGGTGTATGTGATGGATGCGTTATGTGATGGATGCGTTATGTGATGGATAGTGTGTGTGATGGATGGTGTGTATGTGATGGATGGTCTGTATGTGATGGATGGTGTGTATGTGATGGATGGTGTGTATGTGATGGATGGTGTGTATGTGATGGATGGTGTGTATGTGATGGATGGTGTGTATGTGATGGATGGTGTGTATGTGATGGATGGTGTGCATGTGATGGATGGTGTGCATGTGATGGATAGTGTATGTGATGGATGGTGTATGTGATGGATGGTGTAGGTGATGGATGGTGTGTATGTGATGGATAGTGTATGTGATGGATAGTGTATGTGATGGATGGTGTGTATGTGATGGATGGTGTATGTGATGGATGGTGTATGTGATGGATGGTGTATGTGATGGATGGTGTGTATGTGATGGATGGTGTGTATGTGATGGACGGTGTGTGTGATGGATGGTGTATGTGATGGATGGTGTATGTGATGGATGGTGTATGTGATGGATGGTGTGAATGTGATGGATGGTGTGTATGATGGATGGTGTGTATGTGATGGATGGTGTGTATGTGATGGATGGTGTGCATGTGATGGATAGTGTATGTGATGGATGGATGGTGTATGTGATGGGATAGTGTATGTGATGGATGGTGTGTATGTGATGGATGGTGTATGTGATGGATGGTGTATGTGATGGATGGTGTGTATGTGACGGACGGTGTGTGTGCACTGTTTTGTAGTGCATTTTCTACCACTTCACGAGTGATTTGACAACTTTAATTCTCCCCTAACAGCGGAACAATGTAGTTTATTTTTTCCCTTTCCCTCTATACAAATCAAATCAATATCAAATCAAATCAAATTAATTTGTCACATACACATGGTTAGCAGATGTTAATGCGAGTGTAGCGAAATGCTTGTGCTTCTAGTTCCGACAATGCAGTAATAACGAACAAGTAATCTAACTAACAATTCCAAAAAACTACTGTCTTATACACAGTGTAAGGGGATAAAGAATATGTACATAAGGATATATGAATGAGTGATGGTACAGAGCAGCATAGGCAAGATACAGTAGATGATATCGAGTACAGTATATACATATGAGATGAGTATGTAAACCAAGTGGCATAGTTAAAGTGGCTAGTGATACATGTATTACATAAGGATGCAGTCCTATGTATCTACGTATGCATATGAGATGAATAATGTAGGGTAAGTAACATTATATAAGGTAGCATTGTTTAAAGTGGCTAGTGATATATTTACAGGGCCTTGCGAAAGTATTCGGCCCCCTTGAACTTTGCGACCTTTTGCCACATTTCAGGCTTCAAACATAAAGATATAAAACTGTATTTTTTTGTGAAGAATCAACAAAAAGTGGGACACAATCATGAAGTGGAACGACATTTATTGGATATTTCAAACTTTTTTAACAAATCAAAAACTGAAAAATTGGCCGTGCAAAATTATTCAGCCCCTTTACTTTCAGTGCAGCAAACTCTCTCCAGAAGTTCAGTGAGGATCTCTGAATGATCCAATGTTGACCTAAATGACTAATGATGATAAATACAATCCACCTGTGTGTAATCAAGTCTCCGTATAAATGCACCTGCACTGTGATAGTCTCAGAGGTCCGTTAAAAGCGCAGAGAGCATCATGAAGAACAAGGAACACACCAGGCAGGTCCGAGATACTGTTGTGAAGAAGTTTAAAGCCGGATTTGGATACAAAAAGATTTCCCAAGCTTTAAACATCCCAAGGAGCACTGTGCAAGCGATAATATTGAAATGGAAGGAGTATCAGACCACTGCAAATCTACCAAGACCTGGCCGTCCCTCTAAACTTTCAGCTCATACAAGGAGAAGACTGATCAGAGATGCAGCCAAGAGGCCCATGATCACTCTGGATGAACTGCAGAGATCTACAGCTGAGGTGGGAGACTCTGTCCATAGGACAACAATCAGTCGTATATTGCACAAATCTGGCCTTTATGAAAGAGTGGCAAGAAGAAATCCATTTCTTAAAGATATCTATAAAAAGTGTTGTTTAAAGTTTGCCACAAGCCACCTGGGAGACACACCAAACATGTGGAAGAAGGTGCTCTGGTCAGATGAAACCAAAATTGAACTTTTTGGCAACAATGCAAAACGTTATGTTTGGCGTAAAAGCAACACAGCTCATCACCCTGAACACACCATCCCCACTGTCAAACATGGTGGTGGCAGCATCATGGTTTGGGCCTGCTTTTCTTCAGCAGGGACAGGGAAGATGGTTAAAATTGATGGGAAGATGGATGGAGCCAAATACAGGACCATTCTGGAAGAAAACCTGATGGAGTCTGCAAAAGACCTGAGACTGGGACGGAGATTTGTCTTCCAACAAGACAATGATCCAAAACATAAAGCAAAATCTACAATGGAATGGTTCAAAAATAAACATATCCAGGTGTTAGAATGGCCAAGTCAAAGTCCAAACCTGAATCCAATCGAGAATCTGTGGAAAGAACTGAAAACTGCTGTTCACAAATGCTCCATCCAACCTCACTGAGCTCGAGCTGTTTTGCAAGGAGGAATGGGAAAAAATTTCAGTCTCTCGATGTGCAAAACTGATAGAGACATACCCCAAGCGACTTACAGCTGTAATCGCAGCAAAAGGTGGCGCTACAAAGTATTAACTTAAGGGGGCTGAATAATTTTGCACGCCAAATTTTTCAGTTTTTGATTTGTTAAAAAAGTTTGAAATTTCCAATAAATGTCGTTCCACTTCATGATTGTGTCCCACTTGTTGTTGATTCTTCACAAAAAAATACAGTTTATATCTTTATGTTTGAAGCCTGAAATGTGGCAAAAGGTCGCAAAGTTCAAGGGGGCCGAATACTTTCGCAAGGCACTGTACATCATTTCCCATCAATTCCCATTATTAAAGTGGCTGGAGTAGAGTCAGTGTCATTGACAGTGTGTTTGGCAGTAGCCACTCAATGTTAGTGGTGGCTGTTTAACAGTCTGATGGCCTTGAGATAGCTGTTTTTCAGTCTCTCGGTCCCAGCTTTGATGCACCTGTACTGACCTCGCCTTCTGGATGACAGCGGGGTGAACAGGCAGTGGCTCGGGTGGTTGATGTCCTTGATGATCTTTATGGCCTTCCTGTAGCATCGGGTGGTGTAGGTGTCCTGGAGGGCAGGTAGTTTGCCCCCGGTGATGCGTTGTGCAGACCTCACTACCCTCTGGAGAGCCTTACGGTTGAGGGCGGTGCAGTTGCCATACCAGGCGGTGATACAGCCCACCAGGATGCTCTCGATTGTGCATCTGTAGAAGTTTGTGAGTGCTTTTGGTGACAAGCCGAATTTCTTCAGCCTCCTGAGGTTGAAGAGGCGCTGCTGCGCCTTCCTCACGATGCTGTCTGTGTGAGTGGACCAATTCAGTTTGTCTGTGATGTGTATGCCGAGGAACTTAAAACTTGCTACCCTCTCCACTACTTTTCCATCGATATGAATGGGGGTGTTCCCTCTGCTGTTTCCTGAAGTCCACAATCATCTCCTTAGTTTTGTTGACGTTGAGTGTGAGGTTATTTTCCTGACACCACACTCCGAGGGCCCTCACCTCCTCCCTGTAGGCCGTCTCGTCGTTGTTGGTAATCAAGCCTACCACTGTTGTGTCGTCCGCAAACTTGATGATTGAGTTGGAGGCGTACGTGGCCACGCAGTCGTGGGTGAACAGGGAGTACAGGAGAGGGCTCAGAACGCACCCTTGTGGGGCCCCAGTGTTGAGGATCAGCGGGGAGGAGATGTTGTTGCCTACCCTCACCACCTGGGGGCGGCCCGTTAGGAAGTCCAGTACCCAGTTGCACAGGGCGGGGTCGAGACCCAGGGTCTCGAGCTTGATGACGAGCTTGGAGGGTACTATGGTGTTGAATGCCGAGCTGTAGTCGATGAACAGCATTCTCACATAGGTATTCCTCTTGTCCAGATGGGTTAGGGCAGTGTGCAGTGTGGTTGAGATTGCATCGTCTGTGGACCTATTTGGGCGGTAAGCAAATTGGAGTGGGTCTAGGGTGTCAGGTAGGGTGGAGGTGATATGGTCCTTGACTAGTCTCTCAAAGCACTTCATGATGACGGATGTGAGTGCAACGGGCGGTAGTCGTTTAGCTCAGTTACCTTAGCTTTCTTGGGAACAGGAACAATGGTGGCCCTCTTGAAGCATGTGGGAACAGCAGACTGGTATAGGGATTGATTGAATATGTCCGTAAACACACCGGCCAGCTGGTCTGCGCATGCTCTGAGGGCGCGGCTGGGGATGCCGTCTGGGCCTGTAGCCTTGCGAGGGTTAACACGTTTAAATGTCTTACTCACTTCGGCTGCAGTGAAGGAGAGTCCGCATGTTTTCGTTGCAGGCCGTGTCAGTGGCACTGTATTGTCCTCAAAGCGGGCAAAAAAGTTATTTAGTCTGCCTGGGAGCAAGACATCCTGGTCCGTGACTGGGCTGGGTTTCTTCCTGTAGTCTGTGATTGACTGTAGACCATGCCACATGCCTCTTGTGTCTGAGCCGTTGAATTGAGATTCTACTTTGTCTCTGTACTGGCGCTTAGCTTGTTTGATAGCCTTGCGGAGGGAATAGCTCCACTGTTTGTGTTCGGTCATGTTACCAGACACCTTGCCCTGATTAAAAGCAGTGGTTCGCGCCTTCAGTTTCACACGAATGCTGCCATCAATCCACGGTTTCTGGTTAGGGAATGTTTTAATCGTTGCTATGGGAACAACATCTTCAACGCACGTTCTAATGAACTCGCACACCGAATCAGCGTATTCGTCAATGTTGTTGTCTGACGCAATACGAAACATCTCCCAGTCCACGTGATGGAAGCAGTCTTGGAGTGTGGAGTCAGCTTGGTCAGACCAGCGTTGGACAGACCTCAGCGTGGGAGCTTCTTGTTTTAGTTTCTGTCTGTAGGCAGGGATCAACAAAATAGAGTCGTGGTCAGCTTTTCCGAAAGGGGGCGGGGCAGGGCCTTGTATGCGTCGCGGAAGTTAGAGTAACAATGATCCAGGGTCTTTCCACCCCTGGTTGCGCAATCAATATGCTGATAAAATTTAGGGAGTCTTGTTTTCAGATTAGCCTTGTTAAAATACCCAGCTACAATGAATGCAGCCTCCGGATAAATCGTTTCCAGTTTGCAGAGAGTTAAATAAAGTTCATTCAGAGCCATCGATGTGTCTGCTTGGGGGGATATATACGGCTGTGATTATAATCGAAGAGAATTCTCTTGGTAGATAATGCGGTCTACATTTGATTGTGAGGAATTCTAAATCAGGTGAACAGAAGGATTTGAGTTCCTGTATGTTTCTTTCATCACACCATGTCACGTTAGTCATAAGGCATACGCCCCCGCCCCTCTTCTTACCAGAAAGATGTTTGTTTCTGTCGGCGCGATGCGTGGAGAAACCCGCTGGCTGCACCGCTTCGGATAGCGTCTCTCCAGTTAGCCATGTTTCCGTGAAGCAGAGAACGTTACAGTCTCTGATGTCCCTCTGGAATGCTACCCTTGCTCGGATTACATCAACCTTGTCAAGAGACTGGACATTGGCAAGAAGAATGCTAGGGAGTGGTGCACGGTGTGCCCGTCTCCGGAGTCTGACCAGAAGACCGCTTCGTTTCCCTCTTTTTCTGAGTCGTTTTTTTGGGTCGCTGCATGTAATCCACTCCGTTGCACTGGTTGTAAGGCAGAACAAAGGATCCGCATCGCGAAAAACATATTCTTGGTCGTACTGATGGTGAGTTGACGCTGATCTTATATTCAGTAGTTCTTCTCGGCTGTATGTAATGAAACCTAAGATGACCTGGGGTACTAGTGTAAGAAATAACACAAAAAAAAACTGCATAGTTTCCTAGGAACGCGAAGCGAGGCGGCCATCTCTGTCGGCGCCGGAAGTCAAATACAGTGTATTTGTTTGTGTGTGTGCTGTGTGCGTGCCTGTGTGTTTCCTCTGTGTATAGGTGAGAAAAGGGAAGTGGCCATATGGCTGTGTTCAGCATGCCCGGTTTAGAGCAGACACCTCCCCAATCTTCAAACAAATGTTCAGACAACCACCCCACAACGCTCCGCAATGATCCCACAGAGGTTCCCCCCCATGTCTGCACCGGGGACTCAGCACAACAGCATTAAACCAGCTAGAGTTTGTGTGTGTGTTTATGTGTGTGTGTGTTTATGTGTGTGTGTGTATGTGTGTGTGTGTGTGTGTGTGTGTGTCTGTGTTTGCGTGTCAAGCAGATGGGAGGAAAGAGAGAGAACAGTAAGCTGAGATCAGAGCCAGAAAGTCTGGGAGACTGGGAGTTTGTGTGTATCAGTGTGCATCTGTGTGCGGTGCTGGACTGAGAGAGGGGGCTATGTGGGGTTAGGCAGGGGGACACCCGAGGGGAGCGGGGAGGAGAGGAGGGGGGGGTAGTGGTCAGGCGTCCAGAGTCAGTGAACATTTTTCTGGCAAGCCCTCACTGTGTTGCTGGCTGAATGCCAGGCTCTAAAGAAAATTTAAACAAACTCCTGTTGCAGCCATCTGCTAGGCTCTTGTTATAAATCACAGCACTGCCTCGCTCAGAGCCACTCTCTCTGCTGCTCCCAGCACCACTATCAGGTTACTGTGTGAGCGCCGCCCGGCCCGCGCATCTCTCACGCACAACAACAGGCACACACAGTCAACCACACACACACATACACATCCAGGCATGCACGCACACACACACACATCCTCTCTCTCAGTCGCACACACAGGAACGCAGGCACACACACACTGCCCGGGCCGTGCGTTAGGCTGGAGCCAGGGCCCGCCATGGGGTTCACACCGCCAAGAGAGGCCAGCAACATGTGGCCCTGCTAAATCCACATGGAGAGGAGAGGAGGGGGGGAAAGAATGAGGGGAGAGGATAGAGGAGAGAAGGGAAAGAGAGGGGGGGGGGGAGGGAGGAAAGGAAGGGAAAGCAGGGAGGGGAGGAGAAAAAGTGGAAGGCACGGACGGACGGACAGGGGAGACAGACAGACAGACAGACAGACAGACAGACAGACAGACAGACAGACAGACAGACAGACAGACAGACAGACAGACAGACAGACAGACAGACAGACAGACAGACAGACGAGGTGAAGCGGCAGATAAAAAGAGAAGGGAGAGAGATGTGGAGAAAGATGTGGAGGGAACATGGAGAGAGATGGGGAGGGAACATGGAGAGAGAAGGGGAGGGAACATGGAGAGAGAAGGGGAGGGAACATGGACAGAGAAGGGGAGGGAACATGGACAGAGAAGGGGAGGGAACATGGAGAGAGATGGGGAGGGAACATGGAGAGAGAAGGGGAGGGAACATGGACAGAGAAGGGGAGGGAACATGGAGAGAGAAGGGGAGGGAACATGGAGAGAGATGGGGAGGGAACATGGAGAGAGATGGGGAGGGAACATGGACAGAGAAGGGGAGGGAACATGGACAGAGAAGGGGAGGGAACATGGAGAGAGAAGGGGAGGGAACATGGAGAGAGATGGGGAGGGAACATGGAGATGGGGAGAAGGGGAGGGAACATGGACAGAGAAGGGGAGGGAACATGGAGAGAGAAGATGGGGAGGGAACATGGAGAGAACAGGGAACATGGAGGAGAAGGGGAGGGGAGAGAGAAGGGGAGGGAACATGGAGAGAGATGGGGAGGGAACATGGAGAGAGATGGGGAGGGAACATGGAGAGAGATGGGGAGGGAACATGGAGAGAGATGGGGAGGGGAACATGGAGAGAAGATGGGGGAGGGAACATGGAGAGAGATGGGGAGGGAACATGGAGAGAGATGGGGAGGGAACATGGAGAGAGATGGGGAGAGAGAAGTGGAGGGAACATGGAGAGAGATGGGGAGAGAGAAGTGGAGGAAACATGGAGAGAGATGGGGAGAGAGAATGGGGGAGGGAACATGGAGAGAGAAGGGAGAGAGAAGGAGGGAACATGGAGAGAGATGGGGAGAGAGAAGGGGAGGGAACATGGAGAGAGATGGGGAGAGAGACAGGGGAGGGAACATGGAGAGAGATGGGGAGGGAACATGGAGAGAGAAGGGGAGGGAACATGGAGAGAGAAGGGGAGGGAACATGGAGAGAGAAGGGGAGGGAACATGGAGAGAGAAGGGGAGGGAACATGGAGAGAGAAGGGGAGAGAGAAGGGAGAGAGAAGGGGAGGGAACATGGAGAGAGAAGGGGAGGGAACATGGAGAGAGAAGGGAGAAAGAAGGGGAGGGAACATGGAGAGAGATGGGGAGAGAGAAGAGGGAGGGAACATGGAGAGAGATGGGGAGAGAGAAGGGGAGGGAACATGGAGAGAGATGGGGAGAGAGACGGGGAGGGAACATGGAGAGAGAAGGGAGAGAGAAGGGGAGGGAACATGGAGAGAGATGGGGAGAGAGACGGGGAGGGAACATGGAGAGAGAAGGGAGAGAGAAGGGGAGGGAACATGGAGAGAGAAGAGGAGGGAACAAGGAGAGAGATGGGAAGAGAGAAGGGGAGGGAACATGGAGAGAGATGGGGAGAGAGACGGGGAGGGAACATGAAGAGAGAAGGGAGAGAGAAGGGGAGGGAACATGGAGAGAGATGGGGAGAGAGAAGGGGAGGGAACATGGAGAGAGATGGGGAGAGAGACGGGGAGGGAACATGGAGAGAGATGGGGAGGGAACATGGAGAGAGAAGGGGAGGGAACATGGAGAGAGATGGGGAGAGAGGGGAGGGAACATGGAGAGAGAAGGGGAGGGAACATGGAGAGAGATGGGGAGAGAGAAGAGGGAGGGAACATGGAGAGAGATGGGGAGAGAGACGGGGAGGGAACATGGAGAGAGAAGGGAGAGAGAAGGGGTGGGAACATGGAGAGAGATGGGGAGAGAGAAGTGGAGGGAACATGGAGAGAGATGTGGAGAGAGAAGGGGAGGGAACATGGAGAGAGATGGGGAGAGAGACGGGGAGGGAACATGGAGAGAGAAGGGGAGGGAACATGGAGAGAGATGTGGAGAGAGAAGTGGAGGGAACATGGAGAGAAGGGGGGGGGGAAGATGGAGATGGGGAGAGAGAAGGGGAGGGAACATGGAGAGAGATGTGGAGAGAGAAGTGGAGGGAACATGGAGAGAGATGGGGAGGGAACATGGAGAGAGAGGGGGAGAGAGAAGGGGAGGGAACATGGAGAGAGAAGGGGAGGGAACATGGAGAGAGATGTGGAGAGAGGAGATGAGGGAGAGAAGACAGAGAGGACCCCTGGCTCCTAACTCAAACCAAGTGCTATTTTTACAGCATCCTGCAAGAGAGGAGAACATCCAAACATTGAAATCCCCTCTGCTCTATTTTTTATGTCTACTATTGGAAGGATTAGGACGAGAGATAGAGAGGTTATCTTTGGAGGAATATTTCCAATTGACAAAATTAACGGACACAGACAGACGGACAGACACAAAGATGGACGGACACAAATGTTTTGTGGTCTCACTGAGCAGCACAAAATGATGACAGGATTTGGCAATGACCATAACAAGATAACTCCAGTTCCTAGCCTAACAACCAGACTTGAGCATATTTGTGACAAGTTAACCATAAGCTAGTGGCTAACCACTTTGGCTACTTTGTTGCGACCTCAAGGCTATATGCTTTGCACATTAGTCACTCACTACTGTGACTAGCACATTTGCAAGTTGTAGGTCCAGACACACTGTCGGTCCATGGGACACCTCTCAGGCCAAGCAGGCTGGTCACAAAATAGCATTTAGCTAGCCTGGTCTACTTGCCAATACGTGGTGATGGTGAGCATATAGAAGAATATACTGTGTAGGCCAGGGATGGGCAACTGGCCCTGTTTGAAGGCCCTCAGATCAATAATATATATATATATATATATATAAAAAAAAAATTACTCAGCTCTCAACTTACTGTTTTGAGTTAGAATAGTAGAATACAAAAGGTGCCATTTCGAAATTTGGTTTTGCATCAGCAGTTTTTCTCACTATGACAGTCAGTCAATTAGCCCGTCAGATATTTGCTTTTAGATTGCTAAGTTAGTTTAGCGGCCAGCTATCTAAACTAGAGGTCGACCGACTATGATTTTTCAACGCCGATACCGATAATTGGAGGACCAAAAAAAAAAGCCAATACAGAGTAATCGGGCCAATTTATATATATAAGAAAAAAATGACAACAATACTGAATGAACAATGAACACTAATTTTAACTTAATATAATACAGAAATAAAATCTATTTAGTCTCAAATAAATAATGAAAAATGCTCAATTTGGTTTAAATATTGCAAAAACACAGTGTTGGAGCAGAAAGTAAAAGTGCAATATGTGACATGTAAAAAAGCTAACGTTTAAGTTCCTTGCATATGAAAGCTGATGGTTCAATATTACCAGTTCTTCAATATTCCCAGTAAAGAAATATTAGGTTGCAGTTATTATAGGAATTATGACCCGTTGACTATTTCTCTCTATTCCATATGTATTTCATATACCTTTGACTTTTGGATGTTCTAATAGGCACTTTAGCATTGTTAGATTAATCTCAGGAGTTGATAGGCTTGAAGTCATAAACAGCGCTGTGCTTCAAGCATTGCTAAGAGCTGCTGGCAAACGCAGTAAAGTTTAAATGAATGCTTACGAGCCTGCTGCTGCCTACCACCGCTCAGTCAGACTGCTCTGTCAAATATCAAATCATAGACTTAAGTATAATGTAATAAACACAGAAATACAAGCCTTTGGTCATTAACACGGTCAAACCTGGAAACTATCATTTTGAAAACAAAACGTTTATTCATTCAGTGAAATACGGACCGTTCCGTATTTTATCGAAAGAGTGGCACCATAAATCTAAATATTGCTGTTACATTGCACAAACTTCAATGTTATGTCATAATTATGTAAAATTCGGACAAATTAGTTCGCAACAAGCTAGGCGGCCCAAAATGTTGCTTATACCCTGACTCTGTGTGCAATGAACACAAGAGAAGTGATACAATTTCCCTAGTTAATATTGCCTGCTATGATGAATTTCTTTCAACTAAACATGCAGGTTTACTTCTGTGTTTTGATTTAAAGAAAGGCATTGATGTTTATGGTTGGGTACATTCGTGCAATGATTGTGCTTTTTTTGCAAATACGCCTTTTTTTGCAAATACGTTAAATCATCACCCATTTGGCGAAGTAGGCTGTGATTCGATGATGAATTAACAGGCACTGCATTGATTATATGCAACGCAGGACAAGCTATTTAACCTAGTAATATCATCAACCATGTGTAGTTAACTAGAGATTATGTTACGATTGATTGTTTTTTATAAGATAAGTTTAATGCTAGCTAGAAACTTACCTTGGCTCCTTGCTGCACTCGCGTAACAGGTGGTCAGCCTGCCACACAGTCTCCTCGTGGAGTGCAATGTAATCGGCCATAATCGGTGTCCATAAATGCCGACTACCAATTGTTATGAAAACTTGAAATCGTCCCTAATTAATCGCCCATGCCGATTAATCGGTTGACCTCTAATCTAAACTTGTTATAATGGTTGAATTACTGTCCTGGAGGCCCCCATTGATTTTGTAAGTCAGTTTCACTCAGATATCATATTAACTGCAAACATTTCTCTCTGCCCCATTGAAAAATTAGTAGAATTGCAAGAAACATGGTGGCCCCCACCCCCATCAAAGTTGCCCATCTGTGGTGTAGGCTTATGTTCTACTGGACACAAATAAGCACTACATTTCTGGCTATGACCAGTAGGCCTGGGAATTGCCAGGGACCTCACAATACGATATGATCACCATACTTAACTGCCGATACTGTGATGTTGTTGCGATTCGATGTTCCAAACATATTTCTCACCATATGTCTGCTGCAGAGGGACAAGCGAGAGCCATGAGAAAATGAGTTTTGATCAGTCATGGAAATAAAAGTGCTGAAAACAAATTGGCTCACGAGTTTGGTGCAGGTACAGCCAACTAGAGCAAAAATAATATTGCGATATTTTCAAAACAATACGATATACTGTCAGAAAAAATATCCCAGTATGTAACTTTGGATTTCCCCCCCTTCACTAATAACAACAGCAGAACAACAACAGTTGTCAGTTGTGTATTTGTTTAGGTGTGTGAAAGAGAGAGTGAGCGAGAATAGACATGCTGACACAAATTACCCAGGGTGCTTGTTGAGCTACCCTGGCTTTTGTCAACTGACTGATGTGGGATCAGTAGCTCTGTGCCATGTTCATGCCATCTCTATTTCTCTCTGTCTGGTATGTGTCTCTCTCTCTCAGAGGGACACAGCCATGTCAGCGTGCCAAACTCTTTCCCTAGGAAACTATAAACAGGAGATTTACACACTGTGGCAGCCCTGGCACTGTCTGTCTGTCTGTCTGTCTGTCTGTCTGTCTGTCTGTCTGTCTGTCTGTCTGTCTGTCTGTCTGTCTGTCTGTCTGTCTGTCTGTCTGTCTATCTCTAACCATGCCCATGGCACTAATGTGATGTCCCTCAGCCAGTTGTCTTCATGCACAGTAGGTTAGCACGGGGCTAGAGCCCACCTGGTGCCTGTCTTTGTTCTGACTGCTCCCCTGGCTTACACCAGTCGGTCTATAAATCAAATTTTATTAGTCACATGTGCCGAATACAACAGGTTACAGTGAAATGCTTACTTACGAACCCCTAACCAACAATGCAGTTTTAAAAAATATGGATAAGAATAAGCAATGTGAATAGTCTGGGTAGCCATTTGGCTAGATGTTCAGGAGTCTTATGGCTTGGGGGTAGAAGCTATTTAGAAGCCTCTTGGACCTAGACTTGGCTCTCCGGTACCGCTTGCCGTGCAGTCTATGACTAGGGTGGCTGGAGTCTTTGATAATTTTAGGGCCTTCCTCTGACACCACCTGATATAGAGGTCCTGGATGGTAGGAAGCTTGGCCCCAGTGATGTACTGGGCCGTTCGCACAACCCTCTGTAGTGCCTTGGGGTCGGAGGCCGAGCAGTTGCCATACCAGGCAGTTATGCAACCAGTCAGGATGCACTTGATGGTGCAGCTGTAGAACATTTTGAGGATCTGAGGACCCATGCCAATTCTTTTCAGTCTCCTAAGGGGGAATAGGTTTTGTCGTGCCTGCTTCATTACTGTCATGGTGGGCTTGGACCATGTTAGTTTGTTGGTGATGTGGACCCCAAGGAACTTGAAGCTCTCGACCTGCTCCACTGCAGCCCCGTCGATAAGAATGGGGGAGTGCTCAGTCCTCTTTTTCCTGAAGTCCACAATCATCTCCTTTGTCTTGATCACGTTGAGGGAGAGGTTGTTGTCCTGGCACCACACGGCCAGGTCTCTGACCTTCTCTCTATAGCCTGTCTTGTCGTTGTCGGTGCTCAGGCCACTGTTGTGTCATCTGAAAATGTAATGGTGGTGTTGGAGTCGTGCCTGGCCATGCAGTCATGAGTGAACAGGGAGTACAGGAGGGGGCTGAGCATGCTCCGCTGAGGGGCCCCTGTGTTGGGGATCAACGTGGCAGATGTGTTGTTACCTACCCTTACCACCTGGACGCAGCCCATCAGGTAGTCCAGGATCCAGTTGCAGAGGGAGGTGTTTGGTCCCAGGGTCCTTAGCTTATTGATGAGCTTTGAGGGCACTATGGTATTAAACGCTTAGCTGTCGTCAATGAATAGCATTCTCACAAAGGTGTTCCATTTGTCCAGGTGGGAAAGAGTAGTGTGGAGTGCAATATAGACTGCATCATCTGTGGATCTGTTGGGGTGGTATGCAAATTGGAGTGGGTCTAGGGTTTCTGGGATGATGGTGTTGATGTGAGCCATGACCAGCCGTTCAAAGCACTTCATGGCTACAGACATGAGTACTACGGGTTGGTAGTCATTTAGGCAGGTTACCTTAGTGTTCTTGGGCCACAGGCACTATGGTTGTCTGCTTAACTTCTTCGAGATAGGGGGCGCTCTTTTAATTTTTGGATAAAAAACATTCCTGTTTTAAACAAGATATTTTGTCACGAAAAGATGCTCGACTATGCATGTAATTGACAGCTTTGGAAATAAAAAACTCTGACGTTTCCAAAACTGCAAAGATATTATCTGTGAGTGCCCCAGAACTAATGCTACAGGCGAAACCAAGATGAGATTTCATACAGGAAATGGTCCAGATTTTGAATGCCCTGTGTTCCAATGTCTCCTTATATGGCTGTGAATGCGCCAGGAATGAGCCTGCACTTTCTGTCGTTTCCCCAAGGTGTCTGCAGCATTGTGATGTATTTGTAGGCATATCATTGGAAGATTGACCATAAGAGACTACATTTACCAGGTGTCCGCCCGGTGTCCTCCGTCAAAATTATTGCGTAATCTTCAGGTCCATGCGCGTTCCATTTTCTTCAGAGGAGAAACCAAACTGCCACGAATGATTTATCATCGATAGATATGTGAAAAACACCTTGAGGATTGATTCTAAACAACGTTTGCCATGTTCCTGTCGATATTATGGAGTTAATTTGTAAAAAAGGTTTGCGTTGTAATGACTTAATATTCAGGTTTTTTCTTACCCAAACGTGATGAACAAAACGGAGCGATTTGTCCTACACAAATAATCTTTTTGGAAAAACTGAACATTTGCTATCTAACTGAGAGTCTCCTCATTGAAAACATCTGAAGTTCTTCAAAGGTAAATTATTTTATTTGAATGCTTTTCTTGTTTTTGTGAAAATGTTGCATGCTGAATGCTAGGCTTAATGCTATGCTAGGCTATCAATACTCTTACACAAATCCTTGTTTAGCTATGGTTCAAAAGCATATTTTGAAAATCTGAGATGACAGTGTTGTTAACAAAAGGCTAAGCTTGAGAGCTAATATATTTATTTAATTTCATTTGTGATTTTCATGAATAGTTAACGTTGCGTTATGGTAATGGTCTTGAGGCTATAAATAGGATCCCGGATACGGGATTGCTTGTCGCAACAGGTTAAAACATGTTGCTATTACAGACTCGGACAGGGAGAGGTTGAAAATGTCAGTAAAGACACTTGCCAGTTGGCCAGCGCATGCTCGCAGTACACGTCTTAGTAATCCGTCTGGCCCTGCGGCCTTATGAATGTTGACCTGTCTAACGGTCTTACTCACATCGGCTCCCGAGAGCGGGATCACACTTTATTCCGATACAGCTGGTGCTCTCATGCCTGTTTCAGTGTTATTTGCCTTGAAGCGAGCATAGACGTAGTTTAGCTTGTCCCGTAGGCTCGTGTCACTGCGCAGCTCTCGGCTGTGCTTCCATTTGTAGTCTGTTTGCAAGCCCTGCCACATCTGACAAGCGTCAAAGCCGGTGTAGTACGACTCCATCTTAGTCCTCTATTGATGCTTTGCCTGTTTGATGGTTCGTCGGAGGGCATAGCGGGATATCTTATAAGATTCTGGGTTAGAGTCCCACTCCATGAAAGCGGCAGCTCTAGCCTTTAGCTCAGTGTGGATGCTGCCTGTAATCCTAGGCTTCTGGTTGGGGTATGTACGTACGGTCACTGTGGGGACAACGTTATCGAAGCACTTATTGATAAAGCCAATGACAGATGTGGTGTACTCCTCAATGCCATTGGAGGAATCCCAGAACATGTTCCAGTCTGCGATAGCAAAACAGTCTTGTAGCTTAGCATCTGCTTCATCTGACCACTTTTTTATTGATCTCGTCACTGGCGAGTGAGAGCTTTGTATGCATCTCTGTGTGTGGAGTATAGGTGGTTTAAGTTTCCTTGCATTAAAGCCCCAGGCTACTAGGAGCGCCGCCTCTGGTTGAACATTTTCTTGTTTGCTTATGGCGGAATACAGCTAATTCAACGCTGTCTTAGTGCCATCCTCTGACTGTGGTGGTATGTAAACAGCTACAAAGAATATAGATAAACTCTCTCAGTAGGTAATGTGGTCTGCAGCTTATCATGAGAAACTACCTCAGGCAAGCAATAGCTTGAGACTTCCTTAGATATCGTGCACCAGCTGTTGTTTACAAAAATACATAGACTGCCGCCCCTCGTCTTACCAGACGCCGCTGTTCTATCCTGTCAGCACATTGTATAACCAGCCAATTGGTTAACTGTTGATATTGTTGATATACCAACTGTTGATATTGTCGTCGTTCAGCCACGACTCTGTGAAGCATAAGATGATAGTTTTTAATGTCCCATTGGTAGTTTAATCTTCCCAATAACTTGTACATTTTATTATCCAAATATTGCATGTTTGCTAGCAGAATTGAGGGGAGTGGGGGTTTATTCGATCACCTCCGACTTCTCAGAAGGCAGCCCGCCCTTCGGCCTCTCTTTCTCTGCCTCCTCTTCACGCAGATCACTGGGGTCGGGGCCTGTTCCCGAGGGAGTCGTATCTCCTCCGTCTCGGGCTCGTCAGAGTCATGAAAGAAGAAAAAGGATTCTGCTCGTCCTTGGTGAGTAATCACAGTCCTGATGTCTAGAAGTTATTTTCGGTCAAAAGAGACGGTAGCGGCAACATTATGTACACAAATGTAACAAAAATAAGTTACAAACAACGCAGATAAACAAACAAAAAAACACAATCGGTTGGGGGCACGTAAAACGTCTGCCTTCTGCTCCGGCGCCATTTTATTGGGAACCCGGTATCGGTCAAAGGTCAGGACAAATAGTAACACATGTTGTTTACCTTCATCCACTTCAGGAGCTACAGCCAGAAAAACAGACCCAGCACTGTGGCAGGATTCTAAACGCTAGCTCATAACTCACAGAGCCATCACACTGGGACTTAACCTACAGGTGCACCTACACATGCACATGTGTTGGAGTAGGGTCCAATCAAAAACATATATTTTGACCAATGGGTAAAATAATATGTTAATTGTGTAGATAATCCTTCAAGAAAACTAAATGGCACAGCTGGTACTGCAGCGCCAGCTGTGCCACCAGAGACTCTGGGTTCGCGCCCAGGCTCTGTCATAACCGGCCGCGACCGGGAGGTCCGTGGGGCGATGCACAATTGGCCTAGCGTCGTCCGGGTTAGGGAGGGGTTGGCCGGTAGGGATATCCTTGTCTCATCAGGCACCAGCGACTCCCGTGGCAGGGTGGGCGCAGTGCGCGCTAACCAAGGTTGCCAGGTGTTTCCTCCGACACATTGGTGCGGCTGGCTTCCGGGTTGGATGCGCGCTGTGTTAAGAAGCAGTGTGGCTTGGTTGGGTTGTGTATCGGAGGATGCATGACTTTCAACCTTCGTCTCTCCCGAGCCCGTACGGGAGTTGTAGCAATGAGACAAGATAGTAGCTACTAACAATTGGATACCACGAAATTGGTGAGAAAACGGGGTAAAAATTTTACAAAATTAAATAAAATCTAATGGTGTAAACCTTCTCTCTATCATAATCGTTATGTTATTAACGTTATTGGCGGTTTTACCCTTGCAGGATGGCCATAACTAGGGTGACAAAATCAATGGAGGCCTGAGAAAGCAAGAAAGCAAAAATCTGGAAGGTTGCATCATGTCAGCTAGGCTAGATTCTGTGCAAGATTTAAGGCTACTGGCAACTTGACAGGTTCTCTTTCCCGTTGAACTCGTCATCTTTCTTCTCAAGTCCACAGGAAATAAAACAATATAGAGGTAAGATGGATATATCGACTTGAGACATAACATGTAGTATTTTCATATTTTAGTATACCCTTTTAATATTCATTCGAAATTCCTGTTCTTTTTCTAAGATTTCTCACAAAAACAAGTGTCTCTCAGTGAAAGGTCAAAGGAGCACTGAGTGTATGCCAAGCTTTTTATTTTCAAAGCTTTTTACATTTAATTCAACTCGTGTCATACAAATGTAGCTTTTTGGGACTGAAGACAATGACCACAAAATGTAAAGTCCTCCAAAGTTGTTACGAGAAACCGGCACCGCTATGTCAACCGAGCTTCTCCTGTCTTATCCGGTGTCCTGTGTGAATTTAAGTATGCTCTCTCGAATTCTCTCGGAGGAGGAGGAGGACCTGAGCACTAGGAACATGCCTCAGGACTACCTGGCATGATGACGCCTTGCTGTCCCCAATCCACCAGGCCGTGCTGCTGCTCCAGTTTCAACTGTTCTGCCTGCGGCTATGGAATCCTGACCTGTTCACCGGACGTGCTACCTGTCCCAGACCTATTATTTGACCATGCTGGTCATTTATGAACATTTGAACATCTTGGCCATATTCTGTTATAATCTCCACCCGGCACAGCCAGAAGAGGACTGGCCACCCCTCATAGCATGGTTCCTCTCTAGGTTTCTTCCTAGGTTTTGGCCTTTCTAGGGAGTTTTTCCTGCATTGCTTGCTGTTTGGGGTTTTAGGCTGGGTTTCTGTACAGCACTTTGAGATATCAGCTGATGTACGAAGGGCTATATAAATCAATTTGATTTGATGATACCAGTCGTTCACACTTAAATAACGTGCCATAGAATTCTGAGGCAACATGCAAGCTGTGCCGCAGTACGCTGCAACTTTTAAAGGAGGAACCACTGTACAGCCCCCCTACACCACACCCTTACAGCCCCCCTAGCTCCCCAGCTGCCCTGGTCCTGGCAGGTCATGTGAGAGACCAGGTGGTTCCAGGGGAGAGGGACAGTGGGTTGGGGATGAGGATTTGAGGGGGTGGGGTGGTCAGATTGAGGAGGGAAGGAGGGAGCAGCGGGGGTGGGATTGAGTCAGAGGTCCAGTTGGGGTTCGGTGAAGGAGTATGTGAGACAGTGGGGTTGCAGTAGGAAGTGAGGAATAGGGGTGAGAAGGACAGAGAGGCTGAGAGGGGGTGAGGGGGACAGAGATGCTGAGAGGGGGTGAGGGGGAAGAGAGGCTGAGAAGGGGTGAGGGGGACAGAGATGCTGAGAGGGGGTGAGGGGGAAGAGAGGCTGAGAGGGGGTGAGGGGGACAGAGAGGCTGAGAGAGGGTGAGGGGGAAGAGAGACTGAGGGGGACAGAGAGGCTGAGAGAGGGTGAGGGGGAAGAGAGGCTGAGGGGGACAGAGAGGCTGAGAGGGGGTGAGGGGGAAGAGAGGCTGAGAAGGGGTGAGGGGGAAGAGAGGCTGAGAGGGGGTGAGGGGGAAGAGAGGCTGAGAGCGGGTGAGGGGGAAGAGAGGCTGAGATGGGGTGAGGGGGACAGAGAGGTTGAGAGGGGGTGAGGGGGACAGAGAGGTTGAGAGGGGGTGAGGGGGAAGAGAGGCTGAGAAGGGGTGAGGGGGAAGAGAGGCTGAGATGGGGTGAGGGGGAAGAGAGGCTGAGAGCGGGTGAGGGGGAAGAGAGGCTGAGAGGGGGTGAGGGGGACAGAGAGGCTGAGATGGGGTGAGGGGGACAGAGAGGCTGAGAGGGGGTGAGGGGGACAGAGAGGCTGAGAGAGGGTGAGGGGGACAGAGAGGCTGAGGGGGACAGAGAGGCTGAGAGGGGGTGAGGGGGAAGAGAGGCTGAGAGGGGGTGAGAGGAAGAGAGGCTGAGAAGGGGTGAGGGGGAAGAGAGGCTGAGAGGGGGTGAGGGGAAGAGAGGCTGAGAGGGGTGAGGGGGAAGAGAGGCTGAGAGGGGGTGAGGGGGACAGAGAGGTTGAGAGGGGGTGAGGGGGACAGAGAGGTTGAGAGGGGGTGAGGGGGAAGAGAGGCTGAGAAGGGGTGAGGGGGGGAAGAGAGGCTGAGATGGGGTGAGGGGGAAGAGAGGCTGAGAGCGGGTGAGGGGGGAAGAGAGGCTGAGAGGGGGTGAGGGGGACAGAGAGGCTGAGATGGGGTGAGGGGGACAGAGAGGCTGAGAGGGGGTGAGGGGGACAGAGAGGCTGAGAGAGGGTGAGGGGGACAGAGAGGCTGAGGGGGACAGAGAGGCTGAGAGGGGGTGGGGGGGAAGAGAGGCTGAGAGGGGGTGAGAGGGAAGAGAGGCTGAGAAGGGGTGAGGGGGAAGAGAGGCTGAGAAGGGGTGAGGGGGACAGAGAGGCTGAGAGGGGGTGAGGGGGACAGAGAGGCTGAGAGGGGGTGAGGGGGAAGAGAGGCTGAGAGGGGGTGAGGGGGACAGAGAGGCTGAGAGGGGGTGAGGGGGAAGAGAGGCTGAGAGGGGGTGAGGAGGGAGAGGCTGAGAGGGGGTGAGGGGGACAGAGAGGCTTAGATGGGGTGAGGAGGACAGAGAGGCTTAGATGGGGTGAGGGGGAAGAGAGGCTGAGGGGGAAGAGAGCATGAGAGGGGGTGAGGGGGAAGAGAGGCTGAGAGGGGGTGAGGGGGAAGAGAGGCTGAGAGGGGGTGAGGGGGAAGAGAGCATGAGAGGGGGTGAGGGGGAAGAGAGGCTGAGAGGGGGTGAGGAGGACAGAGAAGCTGAGAGGGGTGAGGGGGAAGAGAGGCTGAGAGGAGGTGAGGGGGACAGAGAGTCAGAGGGGTGAGGTGGACAGAGAGACTGAGGGAGGGGCGGAAGAGAGGCTGAGAGGGCTGAGGGGGACAGAGAGGCTGAGAGGGGGTGAGGGGGAAGAGAGGCTGAGAGGGGGTGGGGGGAAGAGAGGCTGAGAAGGGGTGAGGGGGAAGAGAGGCTGAGAGGGGGTGAGGGGGACAGAGAGGCTGAGATGGGGTGAGGGGGACAGAGAGGCTGAGAGGGGGTGAGGGGGACAGAGAGGCTGAGAGAGGGTGAGGGGGACAGAGAGGCTGAGGGGGACAGAGAGGCTGAGAGGGGTGAGGGGGAAGAGAGGCTGAGAGGGGGTGAGAGGGAAGAGAGGCTGAGAAGGGGTGAGGGGGAAGAGAGGCTGAGAGGGGGTGAGGGGGAAGAGAGGCTGAGAAGGGGTGAGGGGGACAGAGAGGCTGAGAGAGGGGGTGAGGGGGACAGAGAGGCTGAGAGGGGGTGAGGGGGAAGAGAGGCTGAGAGGGGGTGAGGAGGACAGAGAGGCTGAGAGGGGGTGAGGGGGAAGAGAGGCTGAGAGGGGGTGAGGAGGAAGAGAGGCTGAGAGGGGGTGAGGGGGACAGAGAGGCTTAGATGGGGTGAGGAGGACAGAGAGGCTTAGATGGGGTGAGGGGGAAGAGAGGCTGAGGGGGAAGAGAGCATGAGAGGGGTGAGGGGGAAGAGAGGCTGAGAGGGGGTGAGGGGGAAGAGAGGCTGAGAGAGGGGGTGGGGGGGAAGAGAGCATGAGAGGGGGTGAGGGGGAAGAGAGGCTGAGAGGGGGTGAGGAGGACAGAGAAGCTGAGAGGGGGTGAGGGGGAAGAGAGGCTGAGAGGAGGTGAGGGGGACAGAGAGTCAGAGGGTGAGGTGGACAGAGAGACTGAGGGAGGGCGGAAGAGAGGCTGAGAGGGCTGAGGGGGACAGAGAGGCTGAGAGGGGGTGAGGGGGAAGAGAGGCTGAGAGGGGGTGGGGGGAAGAGAGGCTGAGAAGGGGTGAGGGGGAAGAGAGGCTGAGAGGGGGTGAGGGGGACAGAGAGGGAGGATATCATCTTCAGTCCGGCAGCTCAGATCTACTATGTTAGACAATAGCCACCCTGCCCTCGCAAGAAACCTTTTTGGCCATTCCCTGATTGATTGGCTTTGGCCTGTACAGTTAAGGGGTACACTGCATTAACCCAATCCCTGGTTGGTTAGCTGGGTGTGTTAGGGGGTACAGTAACCTAGTCCCTGATTGGTTGGCTGTGTATAGGGTATACTGTATATTGCCAGGTGTGGGTGTCTATTTTGGCTGAGCTCTCCCCCTCGCTGCTGGTATGACCAGTTGTCCTGGTATGGCATCCTAAACTGAGAGGTGCTACAGAACCCTGCTCTCCTCACCTCATTAGGACTATCAGCAGAATGGGGGGAGAGGGGTGAGAAAGGGAGAGGAGGAGAGAGGGAACGGTGGGGAGGAAAGCAGGACTAGAGCAAAGCAGAGCAGTCCCCTTTCACAAGCATACACATTGCTACTGTAATTGCCATACACCAAAACACCATACCTCACCCCTTCAAATGACACATACACCAAAACACCATACCTCACCCTTCAAATGACATATACACCAACACCATACCTCACCCTTCAAATGACACATACACCAAAACACCATACCTCACCCCTTCAAATGACACATACACCAAAACACCATACCTCACCCCTTCAAATGACACATACACCAAAACACAATACCTCACCCCTTCAAATGACACATACACCAAAACACCATACCTCACCCCTTCAAATGACACATACACCAAAACACCATACCTCACCCCTTCAAATGACACATACACCAAAACACAATACCTCACCCCTTCAAATGACACATACACCAAAACACCATACCTCACCCCTTCAAATGACACATACACCAAAACACCATACCTCACCCCTTCAAATGACACATCACCAAAACACCATACCTCACCCCTTCAAATGACACATACACCAAAACACAATACCTCACCCCTTCAAATGACACATACACCATACCTCACCCCTTCAAATGACACATCACCAAAACACCATACCTCTGAAATGACACATCACCAAAACACAATACCTCACCCCTTCAAACGACACATCACCAAAACACCATACCTCACCCCTTCAAATGACTCTGAAATGACACATCACCAAAACACCATACCTCACCCCTTCAAATGACACATCACCAAAACACAATACCTCACCCCTTCAAATGACTCTGAAAGGACACATCACCAAAACACCATACCTCACCCCTTCAAATGACACATCACCAAAACACAATACCTCACCCCTTCAAATGACTCAAATGACACATCACCAAAACACCATACCTCACCCCTTTCAAATGACACATCACCAAAACACAATACCTCACCCCTTCAAATGACTCTGAAATGACACATCGCCAAAACACCATACCTCACCCCTTCAAATGACACATCACCAAAACACCATACCTCACCCCTTCAAATGACACATCACCAAAACACCATACCTCACCCCTTCAAATGACATATCACCAAAACACCATACCTCACCCCTTCAAATAACACATCACCAAAACAGCATACCTCACCCCTTCAAATGACTCTGAAATGACACATCACCAAAACACCATACCTCACCCCTTCAAATGACTCTGAAATGACACATCACCAAAACACCATACCTCACCCCTTCAAATGACTCTGAAATGACACATTCAGAACTAAAAGCAGACCTGAAAGAACAAGGGGTAAAGAGAATAAAAAGAAAGCACTTTGGCAATGGAACTGTGTGTGTGTGGGAGAGAGGGAGGGAGAGCTAGTGAAATGAATACTATAACGTGTTGAACAGTCTGGCCTCGTCTGGCCAGAAACACAGTTCCTCTATTAGCTACTGCCTGTCATACAGTCCAGCTGTGTCCAGGTGCTACACACACACACAGCTGTGGCACAGTCCAGCTGCTTTGCCTGCATGTTTTCGGAGAGCAAACACCTGCTACTGCTCCCAACCACCTGGCAGACACACACACACACACACACACAGTATGTGAGGTTTGTTTCCTCTGGCTCGTGGGGTGATCTAAGTTTGGGAGTGAGGGAGTGTTTGAGAGAGAGAAAGAGCTGGGCTGTAGATACATCGTTACAGTACTGGCTCTACTCTGTAATTACATTGGTATAAAACCCTAGTAAAACCAGGGCCATGGGAAAAGAGGGGGGCACTGGGGAACTTCTCCAGCGTCCAGCCTGTTCCTCTACCCCTGGCCATGCCACTCTATGCCAGGCACTGAGACAGATGCCAGCCGCCTGACCTCTAATGGCTGGTACATGTCAGGTGTCTAGGTCTAGGGCACAATGTGGTAGTAATCTATGGTCTACAGACCACGTCAGCTACAGGCCAGCTGTGAAGTAAGTGACTAACCAACATGTGGTCTCGTTGTGGTCTTTTGTACAACAGAACAGGTTTACTGAATGAATTAATGAATGAATGAATGAATGAATGAATGAATGAATGAATGAATAGAGCACAAATGAATGGAGGTCATGTTGTGATATAGTTGTTGTTTTCTATGACAGAGGAGAACACAGTGGCCTGTCCTCCCTCTCTGTCCTGGCCCAGATCCCCTGGCCTGTACAGACCCAGACTCAAGCAGCTCCAGGCCTAGCATGGGGAGACCCAGCCAGTGAGCTGGCCTCCACACAATACAGACAGACCTCATTCACACAGCACAGTGGCTATTCTCACCAAGCCATTCAGCCTGGCCCTGACTGTACTGGCCTCAAGCAACACTGAACAGACCACAATGGGGGAGAATGGGGAATGGAAAGGAGGGGGAGAGGGGGGGACAGGGGATGAGAGCAGGGAGAGGGGAGAGGCCATTCTTGCTGTCCCTTTCCTGAGTCAACACTGCACTCCCAAAACAATGAAAAGGGGGCAGGAGGGAGAGACGGGAGGATATGAGGGGAGGCATGGCCCAGGTCCAAATGCCATGAGTGGTGCCATGTCCTGAAAAGATCCCACTATCCCAAGCACAGGGGACAATTATTAGAGGACTGGACACACACAGAACTTGAAAGCCTAACCAGGCCCTCCATCTCTCCCCCATAGGAGAACCTGTTTTGGATTCAGGTAGAACCCTTTTGGGTTCCATGTAGAACTCTTTTGGGTTCCATGTAGAACCCTCTGTGGAAAGGGTTCTTCATGGAATGCAAAATGGTTATACCTGGAACCAAAAAAGCATTATCCTATGGGGATTTTAGGTTCTAGATATCACATTTTTTTTAAAGAGTGTACAGTGTACATATACAATATACAGACATACACTCACAGATAAGAGTGATTCAAATAAAAGGTGTTCAAAGTAGATCTCACACACACACACACACACACAGTATATACAGCTCACACACACACACACACACACACACACACATACTGTATATACAGCTCACACACAGTACCGTCAGGAAAGTATTCAGACCACTTGACTTTTTCAAAACTATTCTAAAATTAATTTTAAAACATTTTCCCTCAGCAATCTACACACAATACCCCAAAATGACAAAGCAAAATGAGTTTTAGACATTTTTGCTAATTTAATAAAAATAAAAACTGAAATACCTTATTTACATAAGTATTCAGACCCTTTGCTATGAGACTCAAAATTGAACTCAGGTTCATCCTGTTTCCATTGATCATCCTTGAGATGATTCTAACTTGATTTGAGTCCACCTGTGGTAAATTCAATTGATTGGACATGATTTGGAAAGGCACACACCTGTCTACATAAGGTCCCACAGTTGACAGTGCATGTCAGAGCAAAAACCAAGCCATGAGGTTGAACCAATTGTCCGTAGAGTTCCGAGACAGGATTGTGTCGAGGCACAGATCTGGGAAAGGGTACCAAAAAATGTCTGCAGCATTGAAGGTCCCCAAGAACACAGCGGCCTCCATCATTCTTAAATGGAAGTAGTTTGGACCACGAAGACTCGTACTAGAGCTGACCACCCGGCCAAACTGAGCGGGGGAGAAGGGCCTTGGTCAGGAAGGTGACCAAGAAGCCAATGGTCACTCTGACAGAGCTCCAGAGTTCCTCTGTAGAGTTGGGAGAACCTTCCAGAAGGATAACTTTCTCTGCAGCACTCCACCAATCAGGCCTTTATGGTGGAGTGACCAGACGTAAACCACTCCTCAGAAAAAGGAACATGCTTGGAGTTTGCCAAAAGGCACCTAAAGACTCTCAGACCATGAGAAACAAGATTATCTGGTCTGATGAAACCAAGATTGAACACTTTGGCCTGAATGCCAAGCGTCACGTCTGGAGGAAACCTGCCACAATTCCTACGGTGAAGCATAGTGGTGGCAGCATCATGCTGTGGGGATGTTTTTCAGCATTAGGGACTGTGAACTCTAGTCAGGATTGAGGGAAAGACGAACGGAGCAAAGTACAGAGAGATCCTTGATGAAAACCTGCTCCAGAGAAAGGACCTCAGACCGGGGCGAAGTTTCACCTTCCAACAGGACAACGACCCTAAGCACACAGCCAAGACAATGCAGGAGTGGCTTCGGGACAAGTCTCTGAATGTCCTTGAGTGGCCCAGCCAGAGCCTGGACTTGAACCTGATCGAGCATCTCTGGAGAGACCTGAAAATAGCTGTGCAGCAACGTTCCCCATCTAACCTGACAGAGCTTGAGAGGATCTGTAGAGAAGAATGGAAGAAACTCCCCAAATACAGGTGTGCCAAGCTTGTAGCGTCACACCCAACAAGACCCGAGGCTGTAATCGCTGCCAAAGGTGCTTCAAAAAAGTACCAAGTAAAGGGTCATTTATTTATGTAAATGTAGTATTTCAGTTTTCAATTATCTAAAAATGAGCTAAAATGTCTATAAACCTGTTTTTGCAGGGGGGGGAATAATTTAATAAATTTAAGGCTGTAACGTAACAAAATGTGGAAAAAGTCAAGGGGTCTGGATACTTTCTGAAGGCACTGTACACACTCAAGGCTACACACACTGAGCTATTTTCACATGGGACTCTAGAGTCTCAGCAATCACACTGAGTTCAGACTTTCCAACCCTGGCACACTAAAGACACACACACACACACACACACACTGCTGAAAACAGGACACACACACACCCCAGTGCCAACCAACAGGATTGACTGGAACAGTGGGCCAAGGAGACACTGCCATCTCTGTTCTGTCTCTCTGGACAGGGCAGTCAACTGGGTTTATATCTGAATAGTGGAGTAGGGGCTGGAAAATTTGACAAAACCACTCATATTTTCTATGCTAACACAATGGAGTACAATTTGTACAATCTGTACAGCATTCAAAATTGTCCTGTCAAGATCAAATTCAGGATCATTGACTTTTATTCATTTATATGTGTCTTGTGGTTCTTCACTATAAGTAAGAAATAACTGAACATTGAAAACCATTCAATAATAACTCAACATTATAAACATGTATTATACTGTATCTCTGACTGGCTGATTCCTGAGACAGTTAGTAGTGTCGATACACTAACCATGTCCACTTCCACCTGTGTGACCTCTGACCTCTAATGAGCCCAGGTCCACTTCCTCTCTGACCCCAGGGAGGAGGTCAGGGGTGATTACGTGTGAACTCCTTAACTACAGACCATTAACACATCAGTAGCAAATCCCCAAAAAGTACATTTTAGGCTTTAGGGTTAGGGTTACAATTAGGGTAAGTAGTTAATGAGTTAGAGTTAGGTTTAAGGTTAGGGGTTAGGGTTAGGATTAGGTTAATGAGTTAGAGTTAGGTTTAAGGTTAGGGGTTAGGGTAAGGGTTAGGTTAATGAGTTAGAGTTAGGTTTAAGGTTAGGGGTTAGGGTTAGGGTTAGGTTAATGAGTTAGAGTTAGGTTTAAGGTTAGGGGTTAGGGTTAGGTTTTAGAGTTAGAGTTAGGTTTAAGGTTAGGGGTTAGGGTTAGGTTAATGAGTTAGAGTTAGGTTTAAGGTTAGGGTTAGGGTTAGGTTAATGAGTTAGAGTTAGGTTTAAGGTTAGGGGTTAGGTTAATTAGTTAGAGTTAGGTTTAAGGTTAGGGGTTAGGGTTATGGTTACAATTAGGGTAAGTGGTTAGGTTAATGAGTTAGAGTTAGGTCTAAGGTTAGGGGTTAGGGTAAAGTAAAATAGGATTTTGAATAGGAATCAATTGTTTGGTTCGCACAAGGATAGTAAAACAAACATGTGCATGTGTGTGTGTGTGTGTGTGTGTGCGCGTGTATATGTGTACATGTGTGTATGCGTGCATGACGTGTGTTTTGTGAGCGTTCATGACTCTGTATGTTCGTGTACATGCAGCGAGGGACGGGGGACAGGGTCATTCCCGGTAGATCAAAGGTTTGTTTTTTCCATGACGGTGGCTGTGGGCAGCACTATGTCCCCCTTTCACAGGGTGGGAGAGGCGTGAGGTATGAGGCTCGCACTATGGTGTCAGGCTGCCTCTGCCTAGCTATAGCCCAGCTAACACAGGAACAGCAGAACAGTGGAGAGGTACTGGACAGAGGAGCAGCTGTTAGTGAGGGTGGAGGGATTGAAGGGTGTTCTATTTGGCAGGGGGTATGAGACACCCTCTTTTTGAGTGATGAGGAGTAAAACAGTGAAGACACGAGCAGTGGCGGAGAGAGACGGTTCTAAGGCCTCACAAGGCTGTTGAAATCTGGATGTTTCTAGTTGGATCAGTGCTGGGATCTGGGTCATTGGATGTAATGTCATAGAGATATCAGCCTCAGAGAGCTGAATGAAAATCCCCCTTCAGGAGCTGTGAAATAAATCCCCAGAAATAGCTGTGGATTCCATCCGAAACGCCAACCAGTCCGTCACTCTGCCAGCTGTCTACTGGAGAATTAGCCTCTCATGGCTCAATCCTAACTTAAGATATGTACATGGAACTATTATGTTGTCAATGACATCAATATGATTTATGAATAAGATATGCATGTGTATTTCAAGGTAGGATTTGGACCCCTAGACTACTCCAAATGCATAACTAACATCACTTATGTTGATTCTGACTATAAAAAAAATTAATCATTCAATTGAATGTTATCTATCTGAAATGTAATTTCCTTTATCAATGCCAATGTTGGCTCCGATAATGCGGAGCAAGCCAAGTGTCTGTCGAGCCAAAAGCACAACCCTGTCTGCTGTTTGTGACTATGGAAGTCCTACTGTCTATGCATTGGTCCAGTGAGTGGGACAGGGGTCTTGTTAGCTGCTCTAGAACAGGGGTTCAAACCTTTTCACTTGGGGAACCCCTTCTAGCATTGGGGAACATCCCGCGCACCCAACCCTGTGCTCACACACCACGTCTATTTCTATAGGCACCATAATTGTTCATGACAGACACTGTTCACACCGCTCTTGTTGGTGGTGAGAATGTTGCAGGTTTAAAGTTATTTTCTTGCAATTCATGTGATATTTGAGTGACTAAAAAATGACAACAATGTCCATGGGCTAAAAAACCTAAATAACATTTCTGACAAGTTATAAATATCTCTCTAAGATATGCAATGACTGACATGATAAGAGGAACTGATGATGTACTACCCTATTTAGAAATTGTACCTTGTGCATTCTACTATTACAACTTTCAAGAGTAAGTTTAAAACCGGACTGAGTTCTGGGGGACCCATCATAGGGGTCTAGGGTTTCACAGCTAAGTGGACCAGTGTGTTCAGACTCTAGCAGACTGACAATGTGTCAAACAGCCCGGGGGGTTTGTCCCTGTAGGAACCACATCAAAATACCAAACCGCAAGCGCTAAACACAGGCACACACACAAACACACACAGGCAAACACACACAGGTTCACAAACATGTGTACACACAAAACACATACCAACACACTTACACAAACATAACCTTACACAAACATAACCTTAGAGTTCCATTCTCTCTACAGAGACAGACCTCCCCTGTGGCCCCCTGGATAATGTAGTATTTCCTGCAGTGACCCTTTATGATGTATTAATGAGAAATGGGATTCCATTCTGCTCTGTTCTCTTTGGCTGGACTACAGATCCCACTAACTCCCCTCCTCTCATCTCCCATCTCTGAGACATAAAGTCCTGTCTCACTGCTCCTCTTCGCTGTTTGTATTTGACTGCCTATTATCTAGTATTTTCCATCCCTCCCTTTGTCCTTCCTCTCTGCTCCACTGCTTTCAATGCTTTTACAGTGTACGGATATCATAAGTCAACACTAGACATCCATCCACGTCTGAGGATGTCAGGAGATGATGTGGAATTGGACCATTAGGGGCAACAGTGAGCGCTGTTACCTTCAAGTAGGTAAACATCTGCCTCTGGTGCAAAAGGTTGAATGTCAGAATCCAGTGATAAAAAGTTGTTTTTGAGATTTTTGTTTTAGGCCTATCCCAAACCTCAACCCTAACCTTAAAAATTCAGAGTTAATGCCTAAACTTAACCCTAACCTTAAAATTCAGAGTTAATGACTAAACTTAACCCTAACCTTAAAAATTCAGAGTTAATGCCTAAACTTAACCCTAACCTTAAAAATTCAGAGTTAATGCCTAAACTTAACCCTAACCTTAAAAATTCAGAGTTAATGCCTAAACTTAACACTAACCTTAAAAATTCAGAGTTAATGCCTAAACTTAACCCTAACCTTAACAATTCAGAGTTAATGCCTAAACTTAACCCTAACCTTACAAATTCAGAGTTAATGCCTAAACTTAACACTAACCTTAAAAATTCAGAGTTAATGCCTAAACTTAACCCTAACCTTAAAAATACAGAGTTAATGCCTAAACTGACGTTTCTTACACCTTCAAAATTTGACGTTTGAGAAACATGGACGAACGTCTAATTTCGACATGAGACTGAGACTGGGTACCACCTCTACCTTTCTATTTCTGATTACACCCCCCCCCACACACACATACAAACCTTCCAGTGATCTCCCCCACCCCAGACTCCCCCTCTCCCTCCCTCCCTCCCCCTCTCCTCTCTGTAATAAATCTGTGCAGGCGACAGTGTCACGATGCCAGAATATTTTTCCTGTGACAGCAAATACCTCCTTCACAGGATATGGGCGGTGCAGTGAGAACATACTCTTTCCAAACACACACACAGAACACACACACACATTCAAATGTATACATCACGGCCACATTTACACACATATAATAACTGACCCCTACATTCATTTCTGAACAGAAACACAGACAGACAGTGGCACACTGATTGAGCTCAGACACAGAAACCTGTCTCCAATTTTCCTACGGGTCAACGATAATCAACCACCCAGAACAGAGCCTCAGCAGACCACTATACACAGATACACACACACACACACAGATACACACACACACACAGATACACACCCACACACACACACGCACACACACCCACACGTCTGTGGGTGATCCCATGTCATCTCTAGCGTGGCTCCACTTAGTGTAGTAGGACTTTGATCATCGTGTCATCTCCTTGACTTTAGAGGCAGACACAACACAAACATACCAGTGACATACTGAGAGAGTGTTTTCATTTCCTTAGTCCTCTCTATCACACTTTAACTAACAAAGTATTATTTTATCCCCACAAGACAAATAAGCTATTTTAATTTAATTTGTTCACCAAAATGGTGTGAAGTTAGGATGGGATTGGCCTTTGACCTGAAGCCTGGTTGGTTGGATGTGTATGACTCCACTAAGACATTCTGGTGGTCTAGTGGTGGTATAGTGGTGGTATAGTGATGGTCTAGTGGTGGTCTAGTGATGGTCTAGTGATGGTCTAGTGGTGGTATAGTGGTGGTCTAGTGGTGATATAGTGATGGTCTAGTGGTGGTCCAGTGGTGGTCTAGTGATGGTCTAGTGGTGGTCTAGTGGTGGTCTAGTGGTGGTCTAGTGGTGATATAGTGATGGTCTAGTGGTGGTATAGTGATGGTCTAGTGGTGGTCTAGTGATGGTCTAGTGGTGGTCTAGTGATGGTCTAGTGGTGGTCTAGTGATGGTCTAGTGGTGGTCTAGTGGTGATATAGTGGTGGTATAGTGGTGGTATAGTGGTGGTATAGTGGTGGTATAGTGATGGTCTGGTGGTGGTCTAGTGTGGTCTAGTGGTGGTCTAGTGGTGGTGGTGGTCTAGTGGTGGTTTAGTGGTGGTCTAGTGGTGGTCTACAGTGGTGGTATAGTGGTGGTCTAGTGGTGGAGTGGTGGTCTAGTGGTGGTTTAGTGGAAGTCTCAGAGGGTCATGTTCAACATGCATTTTACACTCAAGGAACATGTTAACCATCCATCCAGCTTGCGCGTGTGTGTGTGTGTCAAATGAAATTGTATTTGTCCCATGCGCCGAATACAACAGGTGTAGACTTTACTGTAAAATGCTTACGAGCCCTTTCCCAACACTGCAGAGTTCAAAAGTAAGACAAATGGAGGTAACATGTACATGTAGGTAGGGGTAAAAGTGACTAGGCAATTAGGATAGATCATTAACAGAGTAGCAGCTGCGTATGTGAATAATGTGAAAGTGTGTGTGTGTGTGTGTTGGAGTCTACTATATTTAACACGTCTGGCTAGCAGAGACAGTAGCAGTAGCAGCTCTCATTGCGTGGGCTAATTTAGACCTTATTGAGATCTTAACGAGGAATCGGACAGGAAGACCTCATTTTAACAAAGTACATTAAATGACACACATGCACGCAACACACACACACCACAGTGTAGGTACTCATCAGTAGGTGAAGGCAGGTGCATATGCAGAACCCAGCCCCTCCCTCTACTGTTTTACAACAGTAACTTGATTATGCCATTCTTAGTTCAAATTTCTAAAAATGAAAAAGACCTAGCTAAAAGACAGTCAACCCGTTCCTTTGTGGTTCATTTTCTCACCCCTTCTCTCCATATTCACCCCTTTCTCCCACACATCCTCCTCCCTCTGCTTTCTAGAGATATAGGAGGAAGGAGGAGAGAGAAAGAGAGAGCAGAGGGAAGGAAAGAGGGAAGGGGTGAGAAGGAGAGGGAGTGGGGTCAGGGGAAGCAGATGGGTTCTCCTCTGGTGACATGAGAGCGATGACAGTTCTTCTCTGGGCCAGATAGCGTGTCACTGGAGGACACGGCACCTGTTTCTCCCAGGCCCCCACCGCCCCCTTTCAGCCCCTCTCACACCCTGGCTCTCTCACACACACTCAGCCCCTCTAAGCACTTCCTCAGCCATGAGGTCATTGCCTGGCCCAGGCCAAAAACAGCTCTGTCACCTGCACCCCTCAGACTCCTCAAATCCCTCACACACAACTAACCCCAAACCAAGTAAGCCTGCTCCCGGATTCTGATCTAGCGGATTCTGATCTAGCATTCCCTCTGAGGGTGTGATCTGATATACATACCTGATGATCAGAGCGAGAGAGAGGTGGAAACTGAGCAGCACTTCCTAACCTCCTGACAAATGTATGACCATATTAGAGACACATATTTCCCTCAGATTAGACAGACCCACAAAGACTTTGAAAACAAACCCTATTTGTGTGCCATCACAGCAGCAAGATTTTTGACCTGTTGCCACAAGGGCATTATTATTATTATTATCTACTTCACTTGCTTTGCAATGTTAACATATGTTTCCCAAGCCAATAAAGCCCTTAAATTAAGAGAGAGAGAGAAAATAAAAGTATAGGACAGCTAAACGATGCCCACAGGTGTTCTTACTTTACTGTATGATCTGATCTCTGCTCTCTAGGGAGGCAAATGTTCAGACTACTGGGATTCAATTATTATTTATGAATACATCCCCACCTCCCCATTGCTGTGTCTGCTTGGACCTCAGGATGGAACACCAGCAATATGACAGACATACTCCATCAAAACCTGGAACCTCAACAATAAAATAGTTGACATGCAGAGAAGGATCTTTGATTATGAGGTTGAGCATCTCTCTGTTTCACACTGTAAATATTGCTCTGTTGAGTAGCATCACTCTAAACATACATTCTTGCAGCGTGAGAAAACGTATTGTGGGATTCCTTCATCAACTCTAGTCCCAACAGTGTACCTTAATGAAGACCTTGTTCCTATACTTTATCTCTCCCTCTTCTTTCCCTCCTCTCTCCCTCTTCTTTCCCTCCTCTCTCCCTCTTCTTTCCCTCCTCTCTCCCTCTTCTTTCCCTCCTCTCTCCCTCTTCTTTCCCTCCTCTCTCCCCCTTCTTTCCCTCTCTCTCTCCCCCTTCTTTCCCTCCTCTCTCCCCCTTCTTTCCCTCCTCTCTCCCTCTTCTTTCCCTCCTCTCTCCCTCTTCTTTCCCTCCTCTCTCCCTCTTCTTTCCCTCCTCTCCCCCTTATTTCCCTCCTCTCTCCCCCTTATTTCCCTCCTCTCTCCCTCTTCTTTCCCTCCTCTCTCCCCCTTATTTCCCTCCTCTCTCCCCCTTCTGTCCTCCTCTCTCCCCCTTCTGTCCTCCTCTCTATCTGCAGTCCCACTTTAAATCACACACTTCAACTAACAGCTAACACATCTGACTCCAATAGTCAACTAATCATGATCTTCAGTTTAGAATGCGATTAGTTTAATTGATTGTTTTTGCTAGGGATGGGGGGAAAGTGTGACACCACAGAGGATTGGAGTTGTCCATCCCTGCTCTAGAGCTTATTTCAGTAGGTGTTTTTCACCGTGCTATACTCGGATAAAAAACATTTTTTGTGCATCTGATTAGATCACCATGGGAGCCTACCAGAGTTGCAGTAATTAGTAGCAACAGTAACTGCTGCTGTGGCCTCCGTGAAACAAGGTCTAATGCTACAAGTTCATCTACAAGACCTATTCTCCTTTTTCCATTTTATCCATCCATTTATTCATGAGAGAGAGTAGAGGTCTCACTCTGTGAAGTAACAGCAACAGCAGCACTGAATCAGTCACTGCATGATTACACACACACACACTACAGTAAGACTGACACATGACTGGATGAGTCTAACCTCTGCTCTATATTTACACTGGATAGAGCAGGATTTATTGAACAGACATGATCATTACACCACACTGTCTAATAGAGAGTTCACAGCTGTTCCTGACACAGAGGAAACTGTTATTATCATTAGTGGATATCAGCCGTATCTAGTTGATCTGATAAGGGTTACAATCTGTAGTAGCCTTGCACATACACACACACACACACACACAGCGCTGACGTATGGAATCCTGTATACAGCCAAAACAATGTAGAAAAACCAACAGACTTGGCCAGAAACACACACATGTAAACACACAAGAAGAAAAGGAGGCCAGTGGTGGCCTTGAAATGCCCCCGGTCTTTCTGTGTTGTTTACTGTTAGAGTTCTGATCCAAATGTTTGTTTATCTAACGACGGGCTCCGGTGCTGGACGGACCCCCTGCTAACACTGCTCACTCCCCTGCCAGTCAGAGAGCTAAAAGTACACACACACACACACACACACACGGGTGTGCGCATACACACACACACACACAACCATAACACTCGAGAACACACCAACTCTCACTTCTCCCTGTTTCAGAGCAGCTTTCCCATAATGGGGGAGAATAGCAATAACAGCAGTGAACACTGGTCCATAATAAACCCCACCTACACACACAGACAGGCACGGGCGCACTTAAAGGACTGAAATAATCCACCTACACACAGACAGGCACGGGCGCACTTGAAGGACTGAAATAATCCACCTACACACACAGACAGGCACGGACGCACTTAAACGACTGAAATAATCCACAAACATCAAGTTAGGTTACACAAACCAATAGCTAACAGACATGAACAAGCACACAATCTACTGAAAAGGATGCATACTGCACCACTAAAATATACAACACACCCACAATAGTCAACTTTGAGCATCAACCAAACCTGTGTCTTACCTTGTGTCTGGGGCGTGATGTAGGGGGAGGTGACTCTGTCCTCCCGTCTCCCTGTCCCTCTCCGTCCCTGTCTCTGTCTCTCTCCTGCTGCATGCTCTGTCCTGCCAGCACCATGGACTTACATTCCACACACGAGCCAATCACCAGCTTCCTCCCATCATCCACCAGGAGGGTGCGGTGCCCGCGAGGGGCGTACAGGAACACAGGCAGCCTGGCCACTGTGACAGCACACAGCCCCCCCTGACGCCTCTGCTCCTGTCTGCAGAAGAAGCACACAAAGGCCTCGCAGCTGTACTGTCTGGCCCAGGGAGAGCTGGCCGGCTGGGGGGTGGAGGAGGCTGGGCCTGGGGTTGTAGAGCTGGGGGTGGCAGAACCCTGGCTCTCATGTTGAGCCCACTGGGCATGCAGGTCGTGATAGCAGAGGGCACATGCTGACACCAGGCCGGTGGCGTCGGCAGGTTTGGCGCGGGGAGCGGGTGGGTGGATGGTGAGGAAGGGAAAGAAGGGTTCTCTCTCTCCACAGCGCCCGGGTGGGTTGACATGGAGTTGGAACTCCCCCCCGACCCCTAGCTCTGTCCCACACAGGTAACACACTGATACAGACCCACCATGGCCAGAGGAAGAGGAGGACACCCCCTTTTGGGAATGGGCCAGTCCAGCTCCACCCGTGGCCAGCGCTGTGTGATACCTCCCCAGGAAGGAGGTGACAGAGGTGATGAGGTCCTCACTGAGGCTGAGGCGGTACGCCCCCCAGATCTCCTCCAGGATGGCGTGGCATGGAGGACAGCAGTGCACCCGGCCGTTCCTCACTCCCTGGGCACCAGGCGGGCACGGCAGCAGGTTGATGAAGGGGAAATACATGGCACCGCGGGCTTTGCCCACGCCGACCCGTGCATATGCCACCCTCACATCCCGCCCGCACTCCTGGCCACAGAGGAAACAGGCCTCACAGGAAGCCTGAGACTTAGGTAGGCAGTCCAGGGGCTCTGAGGGGTTCCTTTCCCGGGGAGTGATGCAGGGAGGGTGACCCGAGGCTGGTGCAGGGGTGGAGGAGCCCTGGTTGAGGGGGACCATGTAGAGGCGCTGGAGAACGGGCACGTCGGCCAGCTGGAAGCCCTGCCACTGCTGCATTAGGGATGTGTGGCAGCTGGCACAGACCAGGGTGGTGCCCCCCGGGGTGAGGGGCATGGCGCCAGGGGGAGGGCTGTGTAACCACAGGAAGGGGAAGAAGGGCTCGCTGGCTGCCCTCTCCTGCTTCTGCACAGACACACGGAACCTCCCGCCCTGCCACATCCCGCTGCCACAGATGTAACACACACAATCCTCGGGACTGGTACTCCTGTTGGCACCACCACTGGCACCACTCTGGGGCATGGCAATGACCCTCCCGGCAGCGTCCCTGGGTGGTCTCAGCAGGGCCAATACCCTCTCTCTGCTGCTGCCAGCTGCTTCAAACACCTGGCGGTTGTCGTCACTGGTTATATTGATCTCGTGGTCGTTGTCAGAGTTGTCAGAGGCTATAAACTTGCCCGGAACACGTTCTCTAGATGCTGCTGTGTCGCGCCTAGAGGTGACAGCGGCGCCAATGGGTGATAGTCCGTCGGCAGCGTCAGCGAGATCCTCTCCTTTCTGGTGGAATATGAGGGAGGGATGCCTGGTTAAGCTACAGCTGCTGTCAGCAGCGCGTTGGAGAGGGCGCGGGTCAGCGTGTCTGACATTCCCCTCCGCTAGCCACTGCCTGTTGCGCATAATGATCCCGTTGTCCTGCACAGGTGTGTCGATGTGAGAGCTGTCATAGCATCTCTGGGACACAATCTCTTGGGCCAGAGATACTGATGACTGAGAGAGATTATTCATAATTTTAGCACCGCGCCTGGGCGGCATGGCACTATCCGATTTCGGCGAGTCCTGTGCCTGGTAAACACCCACCGGATAGCGGATAGCCCGTTCAGAGTCAGGGCTGTTTTTAACACTGTTGTTGTTCTTCCTGCTACCGTTTCTCGGAGTTTTGCTGCTGCTGCCAGATGTTCTATACTTCTCCTTGCTGACACCGGCGCGGTCTACTAAATCCAGTTCTTGGTCTGACATGTTCTCATTTTCCGAGAAAGAGGAGAAATCCGACTCGTTCCCGTCGTAATTCTGGCTGCTGACACTGATTCTCCGCTCCAGGTCATAGGAGATGTTCCACTCCTGTGGTATCCGCCGAGAGTCGCACTGGTACGGCCTCTTCAGCCAGTACATACGCTTCTCTATGGGTGTCCTAGTCCGCTCGAACGACTTCCACTGCTCCCCCAGAAAACAGTGGCACACGGCGCACACCGTAGCGTGTCCATCCGGGCTGACTTCACATGCCCCCGGCGCTGGCTCCTGGTTTTGTAAAAACGGGAAAAACGGACCGTTCTCTTTCGGATATTTCACTTGTAATCTCAATTCTTTTCCTGGCGAAACGCCGCTTCCACAAATAAAACAGTGAACTAATCCTATCCCATTCCGATCAGCCCTGGAAGTGTTGCTGTACAATGGGCTCTCGTCCCCGGGCATGACAGCAGCCATGAGTCGGTGTTTCCGAGATATCGGTATTAAATCCTTGTCACTGGGCTCATTCATAGTTCTAAAAACACCCCAGACTACATGACATAATACCAAAAGCGGCAATTCATTCTAACAGACTCACACCTTTACAAAAGTAGGCTATGCAACAAAAATACAGCGTATCGCGTTCAGCCTACTCACTGTGATAAAATAGCCGATAGCTCATTGAAACTGCAGAACAGGCAGCGAACCGTAGACTAAATTCCAGGCTCTCAAGTATTCCGTTAGAGATAATCTATTCAAACCGTCCATGAAACATTTAGCAGAAACGCAGTGTCCCCAGTCCGGAGTATAGGACTCCGAACCCGATGGTAACGTGAGAAGAAAACTCTTGTTAGAATCACGGGTCACCTCTCCTACGAACTTTCCTGCGTTCTGGAAACTTTGGCTGTTAACTCACTCACACTGTACACAGCGCCATCTCCAATTCACTGGATCACTTTTCAGATACCCTCGCCGCTGCTCCCCCATAGTCAAGCCCTCTCAGCAGAACTAATTGATAAAGGAGGAACGCGTCTCATTATTTTTTAACCAAAATACGTATTTGTTGAAGAAAAACTTAACCATATCATATCAAGCATCACCGTGTAGGCCTATTGATGTTTAGGTTCAGTGTGATTAGAATAGCCCTAGCCTATAATTAGAGTAGGTTTTGGTTTTAAACTGCTATACCCGTGATAACATTTTCACACGTAATGCATAGACCCATGAGTTATTGATATATGGATATATTTACACACGCCAGAAACCAGGCTTCATATTGCATTGCACGACTTCCCATGTAATAGCTGCCATGTAAATATAGACATTATGCTAAATGATAGAAACTATTCATTTAATATCCCATAATAAACAGCCAGAAGAATTGACAAGAGAAAGAAAGGACTTGTAAGGCAGCAGGATCCTGAGGTGAACAATGTGTGCCATTGTTCAAGCATTTGTGGGAGCTGTGCAAGATGCATGACACATTGAAGCAGAATCTGTGTGTGTTCTTAAAACAGAATCATTATAATAACCACAGGCAGTCAAAATCTAGAAAACATTTGTTTGAAATATGTTTGCTTCTTCCAATTCGCCCGAATGTCTCTTTCATTGCGGGATTAAGTGGTATTGCTCAAACAGAATGGGTCTTGTATTTTGTCTATGGCTGTTAGCTGTATTGTACAGTTCCCACTTGTCCTGGATCCTCAGGGGACGTCTGTGGGGTGCAGCCCCACTAGCCACACCTGTTTTGGGGATTAAGTTCAGCCTAGCCCCCCTCTACACTGCATGGGATGGAAGACCTTAACAGGGACCACACAGTCTGGTGTCAGACAAGCCCCTTCAGATCTCAGCAAGCAATGTGCAGGACTAATTCACATTCACAGAGATAAAAACAATCATGAACACACACAGACATGGATGAAGAGAACATGGTGTATGTGGAGCAGTTCAGTAAGTTGGAACGCAGCCAACGGATGCCACACTGCAACAAAAGGCTAACATAACTTTGAGACATGAAAGTACATACACAAGCACACACACACAGAGCTCTTTCCCTCACACACACACAAACACATGCACGCACACATGTACACACACGCACGCATGCACACACACACACACACACACACACACACACACACACACACACACACACACACACACACACACACACACACACACACACACACACACACACACACACACACACACACACACAGAGATACACAGAGATACACACACCCCTTTGGACACCCCAGTGAAACCCAGTTAACTCAAACTCACACCAGTGTAGCGTAATAACAATAACACACATAAACAGTAATGACTGTCAATCCAGCTGTGTCTCTAACTAGCCTACATTGTGCTCCTGTAAGCAGTCACAGTCCTATCATCCCCTCATCTCTTTAAGAGCCACCCTGAGGCTGCTTCCCTTCTCCATTCATCTTAATGACACCCCTCTTTGTCTGAATTCCTGTTCTGCTCCATCTTACTCTCTTACTCTGACACACCAGAGCTTCTCTCTTTCTGACTTCCTGTTCTGCTCCATCTTCTCCAACATGGCAACACAGCCAGCTCTTACTCTAATGACACACCAGATATTCTCTCTTTGTCTGACTTCCTGTTCTGTTCCATCTTCTCCAACATGACAACACATCCAGCTCTTACTCTGACACACCAGAACTTCTCTCTTTCTGACTTCCTGTTCTGCTCCATCTTCTCCAACATGGCAACACAGCCAGCTCTTACTCTGACACACCAGAGCTTCTCTCTTTGTCTGACTTCCTATTCTGCTCCATCTTCTCCAACATGGCAACACAGCCAGCTCTTACTCTGACACACCAGAACTTCTCTCTTTCTGACTTCCTGTTCTGCTCCATCTTCTCCAACATGGCAACACAGCCAGCTCTTACTCTGACACACCAGAGCTTCTCTCTTTGTCTGACTTCCTGTTCTGCTCCATCTTCTCCAACATGGCAACACAGCCAGCTCTTACTCTGACACACCAGAGCTTCTCTCTTTCTGACTACCTGTTCTGCTCCATCTTCTCCAACATGACAACACAGCCAGCTCTTACTCTGACACACCAGAGCTTCTCTCTTTCTGACTTCCTGTTCTGCTACATCTTCTCCAACCTGGCAACCCAACCAGATATTAATAATCACACCACAGTGCATCCCTCTGAGTGACTAACTGTCTTCCAGTCATTTGGAAGACATCTCTCTCCCGGTTCTGATTACTTCCCTCCAAACTGGCAACCAACTGGTCGGAATAACACCCCAGCTCCTCTGTGACTGCCTCCCTGTCCCACAGACATGACTCCCTGTTCCGCTCACTTCCCTCCAACATGGCAAAAGAGTCGTGTCAGGGAACAGGGGCTCGTTTGCTTCCCTACTGAAGCCCTCCCACAAGGAAAAGTGTGTGTGTGTGTGTGTGTGTGTGTGTGTGTGTGTGTGTGTGTGTGTGTGTGTGTGTGTGTGTGTGTGTGTGTGTGTGTGTGTGTGTGTGTGTGTGTGTGTGTGTGTGTAAACAGTAATAAATTACGCACATTGAAATTACACACACCACAAATTTCCCACGAGGGAAAGTGTGTGTGTGTGTGTGTGTATGTTTGCGTGTGTGTGCGTTTTCCCTACAACAGACCCTAAGAAGAGAGGTGGGAATCTTCAGAACAGGAAGAGTCCGTTCTAACTCAACATTCTCACACAACTCCACTGAGATGCGTCCAGGGTAAGATTACAGCTGTGAGTCTTTCTGGGTAATTCTCTAAGAGCTTTCCACACCGGGATAATACAATATTTTCACATTATTTTTCAAGCTCTGTCAAGTTAGTTGTTGATCATTGCTAGACAACCATTTTCAGGTCTTGCCATAGATTTTCAAGCCGATTTATTAAGTCAAAACTGTAACTAGGCCACTCAAGAACATTCAATGTCATCTTGGTAAGCAACTCAAATGTATTTTTGGCCATATTATTGTCCTGCTGAAAGGTGAATTCATCTCCCAGTGTTTTGTGGAAAGCCTACTAAACCAAGTTTCCCTCTAGGATTTTGCCTGCGCTTAGAGCCATTCTGTTTCTTTTTTATCCTGAAAAACTCCCCAGTCCTTAATGATTACAAGCATACCCATAACGTGATGCAGACAACACTATGCTTGTAGAGTGGTATTCAGTAATGGGTTGTATCAGATTTTCCCAAAACATACAGTAACACTTTGTATTCAGGACAAAAAGTGAAATGCTTTGCCACATTGTTTTCAGTAGTACTTTAGTGCCTTGTTGCAAACAGAATGTATGTTTTGGAATATTTTTATTCTGTACAGGCTTCCTTCTTTTCACTCTGTCATTAAGGTTAGTATTGTGAAATAACTACAATGTTGTTGATCCATCCTCAGTTTTCTCTGTAACTGTTTTAAAGTCACCTTTGGCCTCATGATGAAACCCTTGAGCGATTTCCTTCCTCTCCAGCAAATGAGTTAAGAAGGACGCCTGTATCTTTGTAGTGATTGGGTATACTGATACACCATCCAAAGTGTAATTAATAACTTCACCATGCTCAAAGGGATGTTCGATGTCTTATTTTGTTGTTGTTGACCCATCTACCAATAGGTGCCCTTCTTGAGGCATTGGAAAACCTCTCTGGTCTTTGTGGCTGAATCTGTGTTTGAAATTCACTGCTCAACTGAGGGACCTTACAGATATTTGTACATAGGTGGTCATTTAAAAATGATGTTAACCACTAATATTGCAACTTACTGTATTATGTGACTTGGTAAACACATGTTTACTCCTGAACCTATTTAGGCCATAACAAAGGGGTTGGATACTTAATGACTCAACACATTTCAGCTTCTCAATTTTTATTAATTTGCAAAAAATTAGAGAAACATAATTCCGCTTTGACATTATGGGGTATTGTGTGTAGGCTAGTGACACAACATCTCAATTTAACCCATTTTAAATTCAGGCTGTAACATAACAAAACGTGGAAAAAGTCCAGGGTTGTGAATACTTTCTGAATTCTACTGTATTCTAGTCAATGCTACTCCGACATTGCTCATCCTAATATTTATATTTTTCTTAATTCCATTCTTTTACTTTTAGATTTGTGTGTATTGTTGTGAATTGTTCGATAAATGCCAACCTGCCGAAAACGGTCTGCCACATC